>NW_022262865.1:0-2500 GCF_002021735.2 Oncorhynchus kisutch | reverse complement strand
TCTGTGCTACAAATTATGGCTACAGTATATGCAATTTCTTCCACTTTTGAGTGACACAAAGATGCTTATCTAAATGGTGAAAATGCAACAGCTGTTAATCAGACTCACTTTCACTTAACATAGTGCACCAAGAGGTAGTTTCTCGTTTACGACCACACCGCCCTGAGTACGCCTGATCTCGTCTGATCTCGGAAGCTAAGTAGGGTCGGGCCTGGTTAGTATTTGGATGGGAGACCGCCTGGGAATACCAGGTGCTGTAAGCTTTTTGTCAACTCTTTGTCCGTTTTTTCCCAGAAGGCTGAAATATGTGCCCTTGCTTTGAAATAAGTAAGCAAGGTTAGTTTGTATTTCATCCAACAATCTGTGCTACAAATTATGGCTACAGTATATGCAATTTCTTCCACTTTTTGAGTCACACAAAGATGCTTATCTAAATGGTGAAAATGCAACAGCTGTTAATCAGACTCACTTTCACTTAACATAGTGCACCAAGAGGTAGTTTCTCGCTTATGACCACACCGGCCTGAGTACACCTGATCTCGTTTGATCTCGGAAGCCAAGCAGGGTCGGAACTGGTTAGTCCTTGGATGGTAGACCCCTGGGAATACCAGGTGCTGTAAGCTTTTTGTCAACTCTTTGTCCGTTTTTTCCCACAAGGCTGAAATATGTGCCCTTGCTTTGAAATAACTAAGCAAGGTTAGTTTGTATTTCATCCAACAATCTGTGCTACAAATTATTTCTACAGTATATGCAATTTCTTCCACTTTTTGAGTGACACAAAGATGCTTATCTAAATGGTGAAAATGCAACAGCTGTTAATCAGACTCACTTTCACTTAACATAGTGCACCAAGAGATAGTTTCTCCCTTACGACCACACCGTCCTGAGTACGCCTGATCTCGTCTGATCTCGGAAGCTAAGTAGGGTCGGGCCTGGTTAGTATTTGGATGGGAGACCGCCTGGGAATACCAGGTGCTGTAAGCTTTTTGTCAACTCTTTGTCCGTTTTTTCCCAGAAGGCTGAAATATGTGCCCTTGCTTTGAAATAAGTAAGCAAGGTTAGTTTGTATTTCATCCAACAATCTGTGCTACAAATTATGGCTACAGTATATGCAATTTCTTCCACTTTTTGAGTCACACAAAGATGCTTATCTAAATGGTGAAAATGCAACAGCTGTTAATCAGACTCACTTTCACTTAACATAGTGCACCAAGAGGTAGTTTCTCGCTTATGACCACACCGGCCTGAGTACACCTGATCTCGTTTGATCTCGGAAGCCAAGCAGGGTCGGAACTGGTTAGTCCTTGGATGGTAGACCCCCTGGGAATACCAGGTGCTGTAAGCTTTTTGTCAACTCTTTGTCCGTTTTTTCCCACAAGGCTGAAATATGTGCCCTTGCTTTGAAATAACTAAGCAAGGTTAGTTTGTATTTCATCCAACAATCTGTGCTACAAATTATTTCTACAGTATATGCAATTTCTTCCACTTTTTGAGTGACACAAAGATGCTTATCTAAATGGTGAAAATGCAACAGCTGTTAATCAGACTCACTTTCACTTAACATAGTGCACCAAGAGATAGTTTCTCCCTTACGACCACACCGTCCTGAGTACGCCTGATCTCGTCTCATCTCGGAAGCTAAGCAGGGTCGGGCCTGGTTAGTCCTTGGATGGGAGACCGCCTTCGGAATACCAGGTGCTGTAAGCTTTTTGTCAACTCTTTGTCCTTTTTTTCCCACAAGGCTGAAATATGTGCCCTTGCTTTGAAATAAGTAAGCAAGGTTAGTTTGTATTTCATCCAACAATCTGTGCTACAAATTATGGCTACAGTATATGCAATTTCTTCCACTTTTTGAGTGACACAAAGATGCTTATCTAAATGGTGAAAATGCAACAGCTGTTAATCAGACTCATTTTCACTTTACATAGTGCACCAAGAGATAGTTTCTCTCTTACGACCACACCGCATGAGTACGCCTGATCTCGTCTGATCTCGGAAGCCAAGCAGGGTCGGAACTGTTAGTAACTTGGATGGTAGAAACCCCCTGGGAATACCAGGTGCTGTAAGCTTTTTGTCAACTCTTTGTCCTTTTTTTCCCAGAAGGCTGAAATATGTGCCCTTGCTTTGAAATAAGTAAGCAGGTTAGTTTGTATTTCATCCAACAATCTGTGCTACAAATTATGGCTACAGTATTGCCAATTTCTTCCACTTTTTGAGTGACACAAAGGATGCTTATCTAAATGGTGAAAATGCAACAGCTGTTAATCAGACTCACTTCACTTACAATAGTGCAACCAAGAGGTAGTTTTCTCGCTTATGACCACACCGGCCTGAGTACGCCTGATCTCGTTTGATCTCGTTTGATCTCGGAAGCCAGCAGGTCGGGCCTGGTTAGTACTTGGATGGTAGACCGCCTGGGAATACCAGGTGCTGTAAGCTTTTTGTCAACTCTTTGTCCGTTGTCCCACAAGGCTGAATATGTGCCCTTGCTTTGAAATAA
>NW_022262864.1:117500-121696 GCF_002021735.2 Oncorhynchus kisutch | reverse complement strand
TAGAGTGTTGGACTAGTAACCGGAAGGTTGCAAGATTGAATCCCCGAGCTGACAAGGTAGAATCTGTGTTCTTCTTCCCTGAACAAGGCAGTTAACCCACTGTTCGTAGGCCGTCATTGAAAATAATAATTTGTTCTTAACTGACTTGCCTAGTTAAATAAATAAAATAAAATAAGTTTTCTTTACTGACCATAATTTTCACTTGATGACGAGTTTCTCACCGACTGGTCATCTGGGTGATGTTTTTTCTCCCCTGAATGATCTGAATCTAGGATTACGGGACTCTCCGCAACTATCAATGTGCGGGAAAAAATTGAGGCTATGATTAAATGAAGAAGTTGGAGCTCTTCTCTGTCTGCATTAACAAGGACATCACACAGGTCTTTCCATTAATGTAGGATTCTTTGTGTGCAAATGAACTCAAGCGTAACGGATAATGTCAAATGTGATATCGCGAAGCACCTGAGTCAGTTGGGGCATGCAATTATGCATGCAATTATGCAGGCACTTTCCCGAAAGGATGACACAAACAACTGGATTCGGTACCTTTTCATGCCCTGCCTCCAGTCCACTTACTGATATCTCAACAAGAGAGCCTCATCAAAATTGCAACAAGCTGTTCTGTGAAAATGTTATTTAAATCAGAAGCCACTGCCAATTTCTGGATTGGTCTACACGCTCAGAGTATCCTGCCTTGGCAAATCTCGCTGTTAAGACACTGATGCCCTTTGCAACCATGTACCTATATGAGAGTGGATTCTCGGCCCTCACTAGCATGAGAACTAAATACAGGCACAGACTGTCTGTGGGAAATGATTTAAGACTGAGACTCTCCAATACAACCCAACAGTGCAGAGTTATGTGCATCCTTTCAAGCACAGCCCTTCTCATTAACCTGTGGTGAGTTATTCACACCCTTCTCATTAACCTGTGGTGAGTTATTCACACCCTTCTCATTAACCTGTGGTAGTTATTCACACCCTTCTCATTAACCTGTGGTGAGTTATTCACACCCTTCTCATTAACCTGTGTGAGTTATTCACACCCGTCTCATTACCTGTGGTGAGTTATTCACACCCTTCTCATTAACCTGTGGTGAGTTATTCACACCCTTCTCATTAACCTGTGGTGAGTTATTCACACCCTTCTCATTAACCTGTGGTGAGTTATTCACACCCTTCTCATTAACCTGTGGTGAGTTATTCACACCCTTCTCATTAACCTGTGGTGAGTTATTCACACCCTTCTCATTAACCTGTGGTGAGTTATTCACACCCTTCTCATTAACCTGTGTGAGTTATTCACACCCTTCTCATTAACCTGTGGTGAGTTATTCACACCCTTCTCATTAACCTGTGGTGAGTTATTCACACCCTTCTCATTAACCTGTGGTGAGTTATTCACACCCTTCTCATTAACCTGTGGTGAGTTATTCACACCCTTCTCATTAACCTATGGTGAGTTATTCACACCCTTCTCATTAACCTGTGGTGAGTTATTCACACCCTTCTCATTAACCTGTGGTGAGTTATTCACACCCTTCTCATTAACCTGTGGTGAGTTATTCACAACCCTTCTCATTAACCTGTGGTGAGTTATTCACACCCTTCTCATTAACCTGTGGTGAGTTATTCACACCCTTCTCATTAACCTGTGGTGAGTTATTCACACCCTTCTCATTAACCTGTGGTGAGTTATTCACACCCTTCTCATTAACCTGTGGTGAGTTATTCACCATTTTTGATGAACAAATAAGTTTTTTGTAAGATGGTTAAATAAAAAGCAACATTTTGATTCTTACCATTTGTGCCCTGGTCCTATTAGAGCTCTTTGTCACTTCCCACGAGCCGGGTTGTGACAAAAACTCACACTCATTCTTATGTTTAATAAATGTATCGTGTAGTGTGTGTGTGGCAGGCTTACAATGATGGCAAAAAACAACATTTGAGAGTGCGCTGACCCTGGTGCAGGAAGGGGTACGCAGCTGGAGGTTGAACGTTTGAAGAGGTACGGGACCTTTAAAGAGGTTGGGAAGCACTGACCTAGAGCATAGGGGAGAAGGATCCTCAATTAAGAGTTTGGTTAATTAGGTGGCAGATCAACAGTGTGGGTGATAGTCTGCCAGTCTGCCAGTCTGTATGTATCAGTCCATATGTGTCAGTCTATATGTGTCAGTCTATATGTGTCAGTCTGTATGTGTCGGTCTATATGTATCAGTCCATATGTGTCAGTCTATATGTGTCAGTCTGTATCTGCCAGTCTGTATGTGTCAGTCTGTATGTGTCAGTCTGTATGTGTCAGTCTGTATGTGTCAGTCCGTATCTGCCAGTCCGTATGTGTCAGTCTGTATCTGCCAGTCTGTATGTGTCAGTCTGTATGTGTCAGTCCGTATCTGCCAGTCCGTATGTGTCAGTCCGTATCTGCCAGTCCGTATGTGTCAGTCTGTATGTGTCAGTCTGTATGTGTCAGTCCGTATCTGCCAGTCTGTATCTGCCAGTCTGTATCTGCCAGTCTGTATCTGCCAGTCCGTATCTGCCAGTCCATATCTGCCAGTCCGTATCTGCCAGTCTGTATCTGCCAGTCTGTATCTGCCAGTCTGTATGTGTCAGTCTGTATCTGCCAGTCTGTATCTGCCAGTCTGTATGTGTCAGTCTGTATCTGTCAGTCTGTATCTGTCAGTCTCTATCTCTCAGTCTTGGATCATGTTCAAAAGGGCAAAAATGGTAGTTTTTCAGGTATTAGCTCCTTGTTTCAATCCGTTTTCATGTGTTTTGTGTCTAATGAACACTGGCCTGGTGCGTGGGATAGAGAGCTGTGCAGTAGGTAGGTACATACGTGGGCAGTCAGTCAGAAGAGAACCCATCCAGTCAGCAGCTACAAAAACAGGATCTGAGAAGTCAAACTTCCCATTTTAGCCAACGTAAGGAACACACCACTAGAAACCACAATGTATTGAGGTAGATTGGATCCTGGTTCAATGAAGGAAATAGACAATATTAAATACACAATATTTAAACCTCCCTAAGATGCCAACCTGCTGGTTTTGTAGGACGCATGTACAACGCCTGAACAAACTACAAACATACACTTCCGGAAGAGTTAATCAGGGAACAATGGAGAGCTCCGGGCCGGACCATTCAACCTATTCAACAGGGACTTTTGAAAAGAGCAAAAGTCCCAGTGGTGTTTGACTTTGTTTGCTGTCCTTTGTCATTCTACGTGGCTCACTGCTTACTCAGCACAAGTCTCTATTCAAAGGGGGCTTACCATGTAGACACATGCCTGAGACAGCACACAGCACACTGATGTGACTGGTGCCCAGGTAGGTGAGGTGGCTGGCTGGCTTACTGTACCATCAAGAGCAGCAACAGCCAAGCAGCCATTCTCAGAACACATACAGTGAAACAATAAAAGTGCTGATATCCAGTGTGGAGCGCTTGACAAAAGGCCTGAGGAAATATATACCAGAGCCTACACCTAGTCAACTATCCCACCACAGGTGTAATATACAGCAGTCAGCCTACACCTAGTCAACTATCCCACCACAGGTGTAATATACAGCAGTCAGCCTACACCTAGTCAACTATCACACCACAGGTGTAATATACAGCAGTCAGCCTACACCTAGTCAACTATCACACCACAGGTGTAATATACAGCAGTCAGCCTACACCTAGTCAACTATCACACCACAGGTGTAATATACAGCAGTCAGCCTACACCTAGTCAACTATCCCACCACAGGTGTAATATACAGCAGTCAGCCTACACCTAGTCAACTATCCCACCACAGGTGTAATATACAGCAGTCAGCCTACACCTAGTCAACTATCACACCACAGGTGTAATATACAGCAGTCAGCCTACACCTAGTCAACTATCACACCACAGGTGTAATATACAGCAGTCAGCCTACACCTAGTCAACTATCACACCACAGGTGTAATATACAGCAGTCAGCCTACACCTAGTCAACTATCACACCACAGGTGTAATATACAGCAGTCAGCCTACACCTAGTTTAACTATCACACCACAGGTGTACTATACAGCAGTCAGACTACACCTAGTCAACTATCACACCACAGGTGTAATATATAGCAGTCAGCCTACACCTAGTCAACTATCACACCACAGGTGTAATATACAGCAGTCAGCCTACACCTAGTCAACTATCACACCACAGGTGTAATATA
>NW_022262864.1:10000-112500 GCF_002021735.2 Oncorhynchus kisutch | reverse complement strand
CATAGAGTGTCTGCTGCAGCCCTGACAACAAGGATGGGACCCAAGCTCCAACACAGTCAACCCATAGAGTGTCTGCTGCAGCCCTGACAACAAGGATGGGGCCCAAGCCCCAACACAGTCAACCCATAGAGTGTCTGCTGCAGCCCTGACCACAAGGATGGGGCCCAAGCCCCAACACAGGCAACCCATAGAGTGTCTGCTGCAGCCCTGACAACAAGGATGGGGCCCAAGCCCCAACACAGGCAACCCATAGAGTGTCTGCTGCAGCCCTGACAACAAGGATGGGACCCACGCCCCAACACAGTCAACCCATAGAGTGTCTGCTGCAGCCCTGACAACAAGGATGGGGCCCAAGCCCCAACACAGGCAACCCATAGATTGTCTGCTGCAGCCCTGACAACAAGGATGGGGCCCAAGCCCCAACACAGGCAACCCATAGAGTGTCTGCTGCAGCCCTGACAACAAGGATGGGACCCAAGCCCCAACACAGTCAACCCATAGAGTGTCTGCTGCAGCCCTGACAACAAGGATGGGACCCAAGCCCCAACACAGTCAACCCATAGAGTGTCTGCTGCAGCCCTGACAACAAGGATGGGACCCACACCCCAACACAGGCAACCCATAGAGTGTCTGCTGCAGCCCTGACAACAAGGATGGGACCCACGCCCCAACACAGGCAACCCATAGAGTGTCTGCTGCAGCCCTGACAACAAGGATGGGGCCCAAGCCCCAACACAGGCAACCCATAGAGTGTCTGCTGCAGCCCTGACAACAAGGATGGGACCCAAGCCCCAACACAGTCAACCCATAGAGTGTCTGCTGCAGCCCTGACAACAAGGATGGGACCCAAGCCCCAAAACAGGCAACCCATAGAGTGTCTGCTGCAGCCCTGACAACAAGGATGGGACCCAAGCCCCAACACAGTCAACCCATAGAGTGTCTGCTGCAGCCCTGACAACAAGGATGGGACCCAAGCCCCAACACAGGCAACCCATAGAGTGTCTGCTGCAGCCCTGACAACAAGGATGGGACCCAAGCCCCAACACAGGCAACCCATAGAGTGTCTGCTGCAGCCCTGACAACAAGGATGGGACACAAGCCCCAACACAGGCAACCCATAGAGTGTCTGCTGCAGCCCTGACAACAAGGATGGGACCCAAGCCCCAACACAGGCAACCCATAGAGTGTCTGCTGCAGCCCTGACAACAAGGATGGGACCCACGCCCCAACACAGGCAACCCATAGAGTGTCTGCTGCAGCCCTGACAACAAGGATGGGGCCCAAGCCCCAACACAGGCAACCCATAGAGTGTCTGCTGCAGCCCTGACAACAAGGATGGGACCCAAGCCCCAACACAGGCAACCCATAGAGTGTCTGCTGCAGCCCTGACAACAAGGATGGGGCCCAAGCCCCAACACAGGCAACCCATAGAGTGTCTGCTGCAGCCCTGACAACAAGGATGGGACCCAAGCCCCAACACAGGCAACCCATAGAGTGTCTGCTGCAGCCCTGACAACAAGGATGGGGCCCACGCCCCAACACAGGCAACCCATAGAGTGTCTGCTGCAGCCCTGACAACAAGGATGGGGCCCAAGTCCCAACACAGGCAACCCATAGAGTGTCTGCTGCAGCCCTGACAACAAGAATGGGACCCAAGCCCCAACACAGGCAACCCATAGAGTGTCTGCTGCAGCCCTGACAACAAGGATGGAGCCCAAGCCCCAACACAGGCAACCCATAGAGTGTCTGCTGCAGCCCTGACAACAAGGATGGGACCCAAGCCCCAACACAGGCAACCCATAGAGTGTCTGCTGCAGCCCTGACAACAAGGATGGGACCCACGCCCCAACACAGGCAACCCATAGAGTGTCTGCTGCAGCCCTGACAACAAGGATGGGACACAAGCCCCAACACAGGCAACCCATAGAGTGTCTGCTGCAGCCCTGACAACAAGGATGGGACCCAAGCCCCAACACAGGCAACCCATAGAGTGTCTGCTGCAGCCCTGACAACAAGGATGGGACCCACGCCCCAACACAGGCAACCCATAGAGTGTCTGCTGCAGCCCTGACAACAAGGATGGGGCCCAAGCCCCAACACAGGCAACCCATAGAGTGTCTGCTGCAGCCCTGACAACAAGGATGGGACCCAAGCCCCAACACAGGCAACCCATAGAGTGTCTGCTGCAGCCCTGACAACAAGGATGGGGCCCAAGCCCCAACACAGGCAACCCATAGAGTGTCTGCTGCAGCCCTGACAACAAGGATGGGACCCAAGCCCCAACACAGGCAACCCATAGAGTGTCTGCTGCAGCCCTGACAACAAGGATGGGGCCCACGCCCCAACACAGGCAACCCATAGAGTGTCTGCTGCAGCCCTGACAACAAGGATGGGGCCCAAGCCCCAACACAGGCAACCCATAGAGTGTCTGCTGCAGCCCTGACAACAAGAATGGGACCCAAGCCCCAACACAGGCAACCCATAGAGTGTCTGCTGCAGCCCTGACAACAAGGATGGGGCCCAAGCCCCAACACAGGCAACCCATAGAGTGTCTGCTGCAGCCCTGACAACAAGGATGGGACCCAAGCCCCAACACAGGCAACCCATAGAGTGTCTGCTGCAGCCCTGACAACAAGGATGGGACCCACGCCCCAACACAGGCAACCCATAGAGTGTCTGCTGCAGCCCTGACAACAAGGATGGGACCCAAGCCCCAACACAGGCAACCCATAGAGTGTCTGCTGCAGCCCTGACAACAAGGATGGGACCCACGCCCCAACACAGGCAACCCATAGAGTGTCTGCTGCAGCCCTGACAACAAGGATGGGACCCAAGCCCCAACACAGGCAACCCATAGAGTGTCTGCTGCAGCCCTGACAACAAGGATGGGGCCCAAGCCCCAACACAGGCAACCCATACCAAACACATACTAGTATGGATGAAAACATCTATACAGTTACGTATCGCAATACTCTTTTTGGACAAAAATCTTATCGACATTTCACTCCAAGTATCAATTTGTAATGTTTTTAGTTTTGCTACTGTTGGTAGCGTTAGATAGCTCTAGTTGGCTTTATCTGTGCCAAAACGCTGCTATTTTTCAGAGGGTAGTGTGAACGGTACATCACTGGGGCAAAGCTGCCTGCCATCCAGGACCTCTACACCAGGCGGTGTCAGAGGAAGGACCTACAAATTGTCAAAGACCCCAGCCACCCCAGTCATAGACTGTTCTCTCTACTACCTCATGGCAAGCGGTACCGGAGGGCCAAGTCTAGGACAAAAAGGCTTCTCAACAGTTTTTACACCCAAGCCATAAGACTCCTGAACAGGTAATCAAATGTCTACCCAGACTATTTGCATTGTGTGCCCCCCCATCCCAACCCCTCTTTTACGCTACTGTTACTCTCTGTTCATCATATATGCATAGTCACTTTAACCACATCTACATGTACATAGTACCTCAATCAGCCTGACTAACCGGTGTCTGTATGTAGCCTCACGACTCTATATAGCCTCGCTACTTTTACAGCCTCACTACTGTTATAGCCTCACTACTGTTATAGCCTCACTACTGTTATAGCCTCACTACTGTTATTTTTCACTGTCTTTTTACTGTTGTTTTTATTTCTTTACTTACCTATTGTTCACCTAGTACCTCTTTTGCACTATTGGTTAGAGCCTGTAAGTAAGCATTTCACTGAAAGGTCTAATCCTGTTGTATTCGGCGCATGTGACAAATAAACTTGGATTTGATTTGATTCTTAATATTCTTTTTAAATAGTAAACCAACATGTTTTCAGCACTTTTATTTCCCTGACTGATCAGAACTTGTTGCCTCATGTCCCTCTCTCTGCCTCTCTCTGCCTCTCTCTGCCTCTCTCTGCCTCTCTCTGCCTCTCTCTGCCTCTCTCTGCCTCTCTCTGCCTCTCTCTGCCTCTCTCTGCCTCTCTCTGCCTCTCTCTGCCTCTCTCTGCCTCTCTCTGCCTCCCTCTGCCTCCCTCTGCCTCCCTCTGCCTCCCTCTGCCTCCCTCTGCCTCCCTCTGCCTCCCTCTGCCTCCCTCTGCCTCCCTCTGCCTCCCTCTGCCTCTCCGCAGCAAACATGGTGAGAAAATACGTTTGGAACATAGAATCGTAATATAATCGCAGTATCGAAAGCAAACACATATGGAATGGTGAGAATCGTATTACATATCGTATCGGCACCTAAGGTTCCTGACTGGCCAGGCTGACATGCTGTTCAAACAGTTGGAGACGGACAGAAGGGTGTGTTCTACCTTGTTATCTAGAAAATAGATCAGTTGAAATATAAATATTAGCTGGCTACTCACTAACACGTGGGCTTGTGCATGAGAGTCTGCTGATGTGACCTGTGTTAATGTTCTATAGCCTGCTACAAGAAGTTAGTCATTATTAGTGAATGTGTATTATACATGGTTCTGGTTACATTTGTAACAAAAAGGGAATTTCCAAAGACAGACATTTCCAAAGACAGACTTGAAAGTCAGACCAGTGAGAGGGAGGGTGTGTGTGTGGGGGGGGGGTTAATGTTGTTTTCTATAAACAGACACTTTGAAGAGGTCTTGAGAGATGGTATTTCACCTCATCATCACTTTCATCCAACTACATTCTTTCAACTGTCCCACAAACTATAAATACCTGAGAGTGTAAATGAGAACATTCTATTGGTCTACTGGTACAATAGGCCACTAACGTGATTGCGTCCAATAGTATTGCAGGTAGAAACAGCGATCATAATTAATAAAACAACTATATCCATTTGGAACAGAACAGACAACGCAAAAACAAATGAGGACAGAAATTTAAGGTTGGTTTTCCAAACACTGATTGAGCCTAGTTCTGGACTAAGATTCACGCACAAGATTCTCCATCGAAATAGCTTTTTAGTTTGCTATTTTGTAAAGCCGCCTAGGGTTTTCACCCCTCCCTCCCCCTCTCCTCCTTTGTTTCACCCTGCTGTGTGTGTGTGTGTGTGTGTGTGTGTGTGTGTGTGTGTGTGTGTGTGTGTGTGTGTGTGTGTGTGTGTGTGTGTGTGTGTGTGTGTGTTGTGTGTGTGTGTGTGTGTGTGTGTGTGTGTCTTTAAGAACAAATAAATGCAAATGTCAAGTGCTGACAGATTAGTATTTCAGCAAGCAGCCAACGGTAGAGACGGGATAACTTTAACCCCTTCCTGTAGCCAACAGGAACCCACTTCCAAAATGGATTATTCTGGAAGGGCTTGTGCAACTTGATGGGTATTTGGTGACATTAGGACAGATCTCTTCTGAGAAAGCGGTTCCATTTACATTTGAGTCATTCAGCTGACTTCTGATCAGTGCATTGAACTAAAGTACATAAAACAACCACATACTGTATCACAACCATAACACAAACGCTTCACTTGTTATCATCAAACATTGGATAACAAATAACTATTGCTGATTTACTTCCATATGAAGAGAGAAAATGCAGCATTTTCTTTATTGGTCACTGTGATGTTAATCTATTTCTCCTCCCCATTTGCCCATAACTGCTATGTGGAACAGGAAATAACCTTTGACCCCTGTGGATGGGCTACTGTACTTCACCAATCAGATACACCATGTGTTTAACCCAGAGCCAAGGCCCTTAGAGGGAGGGGTCGAGAGGAGCAGCATCTGAGGAGACCTCGACCGGACATGTGGGAAGTACCTTGGCGGTTTCTGGTGGTTTCCCAGGAGACCCTGGTAAAGGCACGGCTGTCGGTGGGGAGGAGCTCTAATACCAATGACAGGAGGAGGGGCTGACATTTGAGAAATGTATCCTGAAATACATCCTAGCTTATCTCTGTGTGTGTGCGCGTGTGCATGTGTGCGTGTGTGCGTGTGTGTGTGTGTGTGTAGTAAGTCCACACTATAACAGACATGTATACAGGCAGTCAGGTAGGCAGTATGGCGGTCCGCCGGGAGAGAACACACATGGTTCAGATTAGGGCCCATGTAGTGAACAGAAGGAGGAGGAAAGAGAATGTCTGCTAGCAGGAACAGGCAGGAACCCTCCAATTCTCACTTCCTGCTTCTGGGCGAAAAGCGATCCGATTCGCAGTCACCCAACTGTGCCGCCAACAGAGAGCACAGTGTTCCCCAGCAGCCAATAGGGGATTCATGGGATTTGTTGTACGCTCCCGGGGCAACCAATCACATTAAATCAAGCTGTCACCGCTCTAAAACACAGGGTTTGTATCCCTAATGAGCACTGGGGATACGGATAAAGACAATCCCATTCAATCATGCTGCCAATTCTCGCTGTACTGGCGGCAGGTCCGGTGACAAGTATATCAATAATGAGAGGTTGCATGTTGAATGCACCGAGCTGTCTGTCTAAACTACTGGCACACAGCTCGGACACCCATGCATACCCCATAAGACATGCCACAAGAGGTCTCTTCACAGTCCCCAAGTCCAGAACAGACTATGGGAGGCACACAGTACTACATAGAGCCATGACTACATGGAACTCTATTCCACAGTACTACATAGAGCCATGACTACATGGAACTCTATTCCACATAAAGTAACTGACACAAGCAGTAAAATTAGATTTAAAAAACAGATGAAAAAACACCTTATGGAACAGCGAGGACTGTGAAGCAACACACCATTGGCACAGACACATGCACACACACACTACACATACACATACACATAGATTTAGTACTGTAGATATGTGGTAGTGGTGGAGTAGGGGCCTGAGGGCACCCAGTGTGTTGTGAAATCTGTGAATGTATTGTAATGTTATACAACTGTATAAACTGCCTTAATTTTGCAGGTCCCCAGGAAGAGGAGCTGCTGCTTTGGCAACAGCTAATGGGGATCCATAATAAATACAAATACAAATGTATGCATCCCAAATGGCACCCTGTTACCTACAATACAGAGTGCACTCCTTTTGATCAACGCCCTATGGAATTCCCTATGAGCCCTGGTCAAAAGTATGGTTCTACATAGGGAATCTGGTTTCATTAGGGACACAGCCCTGGTCAATGCCTGTCATTCCTCACAGGAAACGTCTTTTCAAACAGAGGGAGGCTGATCATTAAATCTCAGGGAAAATAGAGGGATACGTTTACACTGCTTTCCCCCCAGGAAGCTAATCTAGAGCGTTTAAAGTGATAGGCAAGCTGAGCTGTTTACAATGAGACCGAAGGGTGTTTTTGTTCAAGCAGTGTAGGAGTCAGTCAACAAGGTGTTGCACAAACCAGATAATGACTCGTGTGTGTGTGTGTGTGTGTGTGTGTGTGTGTGTGTGTGTGTGTGTGTGTGTGTGTGTGTGTGTGTGTGTGTGTGTGTGTGTGTGTGTGTGTGTGTGTGTGTGTGTGTGTGTGTGTGTGTGTGTGTGTGTGTAAAAAGTGGATTGTCCCTAATGCTTTGGTGACACATGGCGAAAGGAAACCATAATTATCAGCTTGTGTCACAACAGATCTTATTACTTCTAAGACCTGACAGCTCAATGTGACAAGTGCTCATAGTGTGGAGACCTTGAGTTGACCTGGGTGTCTCTCTCTCTCAGAGGCAGGAAGATAGATGACTGATGACTAACATCTCAGCATCCAGGTTACAACCCGGCAACAGATAAATACCGTGGCTGTCTCAACTGTGACAACTAGCATCCGTTCCTTGTATCCTTTGCCCAACAATCAACAGACTGTAACTGTACCCAGCTAGTTCAGGTGCCAAGGAAAGGAAGCCATAGATGAATGTTGAGATGTAGTCGTTGTCACCGACTCCACTCACAAGTATCAACATACGTCACACTAGTGGCCTTGTGATGCAAAAGACATATAACTAACTGCATGGCCAGGATCCTGAGATATAACTAACTGCATGGCCAGGATCCTGAGATATAACTAACTGCATGGCCAGGATCCTGAGATATAACTAACTGCATGGCCAGGATCCTGAGATATAACTAACTATATGGCCAGGATCCTGAGATATAACTAACTGTATGGCCAGGATCCTGAGATATAACTAACTGCATGGCCAGGATCCTGAGATATAACTAACTGCATGGCCAGGATCCTGAGATATAACTAACTGCATGGCCAGGATCCTGAGATATAACTAACTGCATGGCCAGGATCCTGAGATATAACTAACTGTATGGCCAAGATCCTGAGATATAACTAACTGCATGGCCGGGATCCTGAGATATAACTGCATGGCCAAGATCCTGAGATATAACTAACTGCATGGCCAGGATCCTGAGATATAACTAACTGTATGGCCAAGATCCTGAGATATAACTAACTGCATGGCCGGGATCCTGAGATATAACTAACTGCATGGCCAAGATCCTGAGATATAACTAACTGCATGGCCGGGATCCTGAGATATAACTAACTGCATGGCCAGGATCCTGAGATATAACTAACTGTATGGCCAAGATCCTGAGATATAACTAACTGCATGGCCAGGATCCTGAGATATAACTAACTGCATGGCCAAGATCCTGAGATATAACTAACTGCATGGCCAGGATCCTGAGATATAACTAACTGCATGGCCAGGATCCTGAGATATAACTAACTGCATGGCCAGGATCCTGAGATATAACTAACTGCATGGCCAAGATCCTGAGATATAACTAACTGCATGGCCAAGATCCTGAGATATAACTAACTGCATGGCCAGGATCCTGAGATATAACTAACTGCATGGCCAGGATCCTGAGATATAACTAACTGTATGGCCAAGATCCTGAGATATAACTACTACACTACTACTACCACTACTATTATTACTACTACTACTGCTGCTACTACCTCTACTACTACTACTACTACTACTGCTACTGTTACTACTATTACTACAACAGCTACCATTAATTCTACTACTACTACTACAACTGCTACCATTAATACTACTACTACTACTGCTGCTACTACTACTACTACAACTGCTACCATTAATACTACTACTACTACTGCTGCTACTACTACTACAACTGCTACCATTAATTCTACTACTACTACTACAACTGCTACCATTAATACTACTACTACTACTGCTGCTACTACTACTACAACTGCTACCATTAATACTACTACTACTACTGCTGCTACTACTACTACAACTGCTACCATTAATACTACTACTACTACTGCTGCTACTACTACTATTATTACTACTACTACTGCTATTATTACTACTCCTACAACTACTGCTACTGCTACTACTACTGCTTCTACTACAACAAACTAGTACTACTACTGCTACTACTATTACTACTAATAATACTGCTACTGCTACTACTACTACTACTGCTACTGCTACTACTACTGTGGTTACTATTATTACTCCTACTATTACTCCTACTATTACTACTACTATTACTACTACTACTACTACTACTACTACTACTACTACTACTACTGCTACTGTTACTACTACAACTGCTACCATTAATACTACTACTACTACTACTGCTGCTACTACTACTACAACTGCTACCATTAATACTACTACTACTACTGCTGCTACTACTACTACTACAACTGCTACCATTAATACTACTACTACTACTGCTGCTACTACTACTATTATTACTACTACTACTACAGCTATTATTACTACTCCTACAACTACTGCTACTGCTACTACTACTGCTTCTACTACAACAAACTAGTACTACTACTGCTACTACTATTCCTACTAATAATACTGCTACTGCTACTACTGCTAACTGCTACTACCACTACTACTAATAATAATGCTACTGCTACTACTACTATTGCTAACTGCTGCTACCACTACTACTACTACTGTTACTGCTACTACTGCTAAGTGCTACTACCACTACTACTACTGTTACTATTACTATTGCTAAGTGCTACTACCACTACTACTATTACTACTACTACTGATGCTGCTGCTACTGCTAACTGCTACTACTACTACTATATAAAAGTGAATGGAAAAAATGAGAGAAATTAGACTGAAAGCTGAATTTGTGATGAACAGGACGTAGAGTTGCTTCCTGTTTCTGGGCCAATGGGCTGAGGGCTAAGCATCCACTCAGGCAGTGTGTGTACCGTTGTAGCTTTCTATTTCCCATCCCATGTCAGTTTAAAGAGTGAAACACAAAACAGCAATGCCTTGTTGTCATAGCTTGTTATGTTGTGTCCCCTTGAATCACTGTAATAATATCAGTCAGCCCCATTAGTCAAGAACCGAACAGAAAATGTAAGAACTTCTGAGAAGAGTCATTGACCTAATAAACTTGATATGGAGATTGGAGATAACTACTACTACTCCCAGTCGGCACCCGTGCAGAATATCCTGGTCCAAGCCTTCCCAGTCTCCTCTAATGCACATTGTCTCTAGAGCCCCTGTAAGCCCCTGCAAACTGAATGGGGTAGCCCTGCATGGCTCTTCTATATCCCTGGGCCCTCTCCAGCCTCACCTTGTTTACCTTCCCTGTGTCTGGGTCAGTGACAGGGCTCTGACTGAATTCTAAAGTGAGGTATGATTACATTATAAAAAATACACCATATGTCCTACAGAGAGCCCAAAAACCAGAATAACATTCAGTAGGAACTAGCTAGGCAGCCTTCAACCCATTCACTCCCAGGACAAGAAAACATGGTTCTCAAAAGGTTGTTCTACAAGACAACAGTTACATGTATACGTGGAACCTTTTTCATCCAAGATGGTTCTCCGGAACATTCTCTAAAAGTAGAAAAAGCTGAAAAGCATGTATAATTCTAGGTAGAACCAGCTGACCTAGTCAGGCTGTGGCTTATGGTTAGTGGGTATATCTCTCCTCTCCACCATGCAGCTGAGCTGACCTAGTCAGGCTGTGGCGTATGGTTAGTGGGTATATCTCTCCTCTCCACCTGAAAACAGTGCTGTATCCCACCAAGATTTATTTTCTAACCCTAGGAGGTCAAAAAGAAACGGGATGAAAAGCTTCAACATCAGTTTCCAGTTTGACAGCAATTAGCTGGGTAAACAGACATCTAGAGGTACAGCCTGTGTTGAGGAAAGGTCAGGGTAAACAGACATCTAGAGGTACAGCCTGTGTTGAGGAAAGGTCAGGGTAAACAGACATCTAGAGGTACAGCCTGTGTTGAGGAAAGGTCAGGGTAAACAGACATCTAGAGGTACAGCCTGTGTTGAGGAAAGGTCAGGGTAAACAGACATCTAGAGGTACAGCCTGTGTTGAGGAAAGGTCAGGGTAAACAGACATCTAGAGGTACAGCCTGTGTTGAGGAAAGGTTAGGGTAAACAGGCATCTAGAGGTACAGCCTGTGTTGAGGAAAGGTCAGGGTAAACAGACATCTAGAGGTACAGCCTGTGTTGAGGAAAGGTCAGGGTAAACAGACATCTAGAGGTACAGCCTGTGTTGAGGAAAGGTCAGGGTAAACAGGCATCTAGAGGTACAGCCTGTGTTGAGGAAAGGTCAGGGTAAACAGACATCTAGAGGTACAGCCTGTGTTGAGGAAAGGTTAGGGTAAACAGACATCTAGAGGTACAGCCTGTGTTGAGGAAAGGTCAGGGTAAACAGACATCTAGAGGTACAGCCTGTGTTGAGGAAAGGTTAGGGTAAACAGGCATCTAGAGGTACAGCCTGTGTTGAGGAAAGGTCAGGGTAAACAGACATCTAGAGGTACAGCCTGTGTTGAGGAAAGGTCAGGGTAAACAGACATCTAGAGGTACAGCCTGTGTTGAGGAAAGGTCAGGGTAAACAGGCATCTAGAGGTACAGCCTGTGTTGAGGAAAGGTCAGGGTAAACAGACATCTAGAGGTACAGCCTGTGTTGAGGAAAGGTTAGGGTAAACAGACATCTAGAGGTACAGCCTGTGTTGAGGAAAGGTCAGGGTAAACAGACATCTAGAGGTACAGCCTGTGTTGAGGAAAGGTCAGGGTAAACAGACATCTAGAGGTGCAGCCTGTGTTGAGGAAAGGTCAGGGTAAACAGGCATCTAGAGGTACAGCCTGTGTTGAGGAAAGGCCTGGGTAAACAGACATCTAGAGGTGCAGCCTGTGTTGAGGAAAGGTCAGGGTAAACAGGCATCTAGAGGTACAGCCTGTGTTGAGGAAAGGCCTGGGTAAACAGACATCTAGAGGTACAGCCTGTGTTGAGGAAAGGTCAGGGTAAACAGGCATCTAGAGGTGCAGCCTGTGTTGAGGAAAGGCCTGGGTAAACAGACATCTAGAGGTGCAGCCTGTGTTGAGGAAAGGTCAGGGTAAACAGACATCTAGAGGTACAGCCTGTGTTGAGGAAAGGTCAGGGTAAACAGGCATCTAGAGGTACAGCCTGTGTTGAGGAAAGGTCAGGGTAAACAGACATCTAGAGGTGCAGCCTGTGTTGAGGAAAGGCCAGAGTAAACAGACATCTAGAGGTACAGCCTGTGTTGAGGAAAGGTCAGGGTAAACAGGCATCTAGAGGTACAGCCTGTGTTGAGGAAAGGTCAGGGTAAACAGGCATCTAGAGGTACAGCCTGTGTTGAGGAAAGGTCAGGGTAAACAGGCATCTAGAGGTACAGCCTGTGTTGAGGAAAGGCCAGGGTAAACAGACATCTAGAGGTACAGCCTGTGTTGAGGAAAGGTCAGGGTAAACAGGCATCTAGAGGTACAGCCTGTGTTGAGGAAAGGTCAGGGTAAACAGGCATCTAGAGGTACAGCCTGTGTTGAGGAAAGGTCAGGGTAAACAGGCCTCTAGAGGTACAGCCTGTGTTGAGGAAAGGCCAGGGTAAACAGACATCTAGAGGTACAGCCTGTGTTGAGGAAAGGCCTGGGTAAAGGATTAACAAAGGGAAAAGTGGGGTGTACAATGTGGGTGTGTCTGTGTACATGTGACCGTGTACGTGCATACTCAGAAGTGCACACACATATACACACAGCTGTCCTTTTCCAAACTCATCTGAACTGGATCAGCCTGTTTAGGCACCACGGAACCCAACCTCTCTCTCTCTCTGTGTGCTCTACTTGTGTGTCATAACAAGACAGAGCACGCTCACTGTAAGGGGGAGGGGTGGATTAACTTGATTTAGAATTCCTTCCCCTTAATGTGGCAATTACAGCGTCCCCTCTCCCCCCTCCGCTGCAGCAGCACAGCACGAGGCCTGTTCCAAGCACACCCAATATTTGTTTTGTACACAGGAACGCATTTCTTCATTCCCCTACCTCCAAGTTCCCAAACTTCATAGCAGAGCGAGAGAGAGAGAGAGAGAGAGAGAGAGAGAGAGAGAGAAGAAAGGAAGTAATGAGAGAGAGAGAAAGAGAGAGAGAGAGACAGAGAGAGGGGAAAGGAAGGAATGAGAGAGGGGACCTGATACTCATTCCACACCGGGAGAGAAGTTTAGAACCCCACTCAGAGGATGTAGATAACAAGTCAAAAACACAATGTGGATTGCTTAGCTGTACATTACCTGACTAGTGTCACTCCATTCCTGTTGTTATAACTTTCCCAAACCAGTCACCTTACTACCACGACTAGTTGATAATGACCAGTCTTATATTGCACCTCCTACTTTAACTGTTCAGCACCAGTTCTCCTTTCTCAATGACATATTCTCCTCTGTGTAAAACACACTGTTATATGTCCTGTAAATCTAACCCCAACCATGTAAAGCAACTTCATGTACAGAGTCAATTCCTAAATAAACTTGATAAGCAGATCAAATGGAGATTGGTGATGCTGCTGTGCCACTCTCTGGGCCGTCAGGTCAAACTGCAATAACAAACCCAATGCCCCCATGACAATGTAGCCGTGACGTCAAACCCCTGATCTAAACCAGTCTGTAACAAAGTGAGGAGGATTTTTACACTCCATTTTTACACAATTTCTCAAGAGTACTACTGTGGCAAATCCCCTCCTCCTCCGAGCTGTGATACTTCTTCTGGGAGTTGAATTAACCTCAGAAACCTTGTTTCTTTCCCTGGCCTTTCATTGGCTGAAGAGCTAAGTCGCGACCCCCTTTTCACCTCATTCTCACACATTCCATGCTTCCAAAATAGCCCAGTTTCAATCAACTAAGCGGCTTAATTGACTGCTCTATATGCAAGAGATTTACATACGCAGGGGATGGAGGGTGGAGGATGGAGGGTGGAGGATGGAGGGTGGAGGGTGGAGGGTGGAGGATGGAGGGTGGAGGATGGGGTGTGGAGGATGGAGGATGGAGGATGGAGGGTGGAGGATGGAGGGTGGAGGGTGGAGGATGGAGGGTGGAGGGTGGAGGGTGGAGGGTGGAGGGTGGAGGATGGAGGGTGGAGGATGGAGGGTGGAGGGTGGAGGATGGAGGGTGGAGGATGGAGGATGGAGGGTGGAGGGTGGAGGATGGAGGGTGGAGGATGGAGGATGGAGGGTGGAGGGTGGAGGATGTGGCGGGAAGGAAGTAAACCCATGGAAGAAAATAACTAAACAGTGAATAGGTGGCAGGACACTAAAGGGTGTTACATCTCTGTCATCTGTGCTAAAAATAGTCTGTCTGATGTGTGGATGAGAATGAGAAAGGCCTTTGTGAGGGCTCCAAAACAAATGTGAGTTATCTTCAGGCACTGTCAGGGGCACCTCTCCCTGGGATGGAGCAGAGGAAGGACCCCGTGGTGAGGAGTCAGGACATCCTGCTCCTCCTCCTGTGGCTGGGACTGACTGTATGGGACAGGGACTCTCAGAGGACACCTGCAGTATAAAGCCACGTTATTGTTCTTTTATTGTTGCTCTTCCATTTTTTTTTTACTTTACTTTATTTAGTCAATCTTTTCTTAACTCTATTTTCTTCAAACTGCATTGTTGGTTAAGGGCTTGTAAGGAAGCATTTTGCGGTATTGTATTCGGAGCACGTGTGACAAATACGATTTGATTTGATTTGAGTGCATACTTTGGGACGATGGTAGAGACTGGAACACTTAGAGCTACAGGTAGTGCCAGTCTGAGTGCCAGCCAGAGATCGTCAACCCGGTGTGTACACACACTCTGTCAGTGTGCCAGCTATGTGACATTAACGTAGGCAGTGACCAGGCATAAAGCCAACCAGGGCTGGCCACATTTTCTAGGTGTGGTGCACTGTGCTGGTATATCTAATAACATGTTTTCACAGTGATCACAATGACAGCATGTAAGGTCTAATGTCAGACAAGAACGTTGTAACAATGTTACAGACAGAGGAAGCACAGATTTGACCCAGACATTGAAATTGAAGGAGGCCCTATTTTTGAATTTGGGTTCTAGAGTTTCACGCAAGAAGGTACAGGCATTCTACGTTTTCTGGGGTGCAGTTTGTGTGTGTGTGTGTGTGTGAGTGTGTGAGTGTGTGAGTGAGTGAGTGAGTGAGTGTGTGAGTGAGTGAGTGTGTGAGTGAGTGTGTGAGTGTGTGAGAGAGTGAGTGAGTGAGTGAGAGAGAGATGAAAGGCGAGCATGGATTCCTGTCTGACAGGTTGGTACATCAGCCTGGTCACCAGAAACAGCCGTCCATGTGGGACGTTTGAGAAGGTCCTGAGGACGTGGATATATGCCTTCCCCGGCTCTCACCCCCAAAACAACCAACCAATGGGACAGCACTGGGCTTGACCTCTACACCACTCAGAGCCAGAGAACACTGCTAGACCACTACACCACTCAGAGCCAGAGAACACTGCTAGACCACTACACCACTCAGAGCCAGAGAACACTGCTAGACCACTACACCACTCAGAGCCAGAGAACACTGCTAGACCACTACACCACTCAGAGCCAGAGAACACTGCTAGACCACTACACCACTCAGAGCCAGAGAACACTGCTAGACCACTACACCACTCAGAGCCAGAGAACACTGCTAGACCACTACACCACTCAGAGCCAGAGAACACTGCTAGGCCACTACACCACTCAGAGCCAGAGAACACTGCTAGGCCACTACACCACTCAGAGCCAGAGAACACTGCTAGGCCACTACACCACTCAGAGCCAGAGAACACTGCTAGGCCACTACACCACTCAGAGCCAGAGAACACTGCTAGACCACTACACCACTCAGAGCCAGAGAACACTGCTAGACCACTACACCACTCAGAGCCAGAGAACACTGCTAGACCACTACAACCACTCAGAGCCAGAGAACACTGCTAGACCACTACACCACTCAGAGCCAGAGAACACTGCTAGACCACTACACCACTCAGAGCCAGAGAACACTGCTAGACCACTACACCACTCAGAGCCAGAGAACACTGCTAGGCCACTACACCACTCAGAGCCAGAGAACACTGCTAGGCCACTACACCACTCAGAGCCAGAGAACACTGCTAGACCACTACACCACTCAGAGCCAGAGAACACTGCTAGACCACTACACCACTCAGAGCCAGAGAACACTGCTAGACCACTACACCACTCAGAGCCAGAGAACACTGCTAGACCACTACACCACTCAGAGCCAGAGAACACTGAGATTGTGATGATAAAGAATAAAACATGACAAAATGTTGCTTTCCCCAAACCGTAGCCCTAACCTTAACTACTCAGAATGAATGCCTAAACTTAACTCTTTGAGTTGTTTCTGTTTAAAACCTGTAACCACGTGGAATGGACCCTGTAACCACGTGGAATGGACCCTGTAACCACGTGGAATGGACCCTGTAACCACGTGGAATGGACCCTGTAACCACGTGGAATGGACCCTGTAACCACGTGGAATGGACCCTGTAACCACGTGGAATGTACCCTGTAACCACGTGGAATGGACCCTGTAACCACGTGGAATGGACCCTGTAACCACGTGGAATGGACCCTGTAACCACGTGGAATGGACCCTGTAACCACGTGGAATGAACTCTGTAACCACGTGGAATGAACTCTGTAACCACGTGGAATGAACCCTGTAACCACGTGGAATGAACCCTGTAACCACGTGGAATGAACTCTGTAACCACGTGGAATGAACTCTGTAACCACGTGGAATGAACTCTGTAACCACGTGGAATGAACTCTGTAACCACGTGGAATGAACTCTGTAACCACGTGGAATGAACTCTGTAACCACACTGAATGAGTCAAAATTAGACGTTCATCCACATGACGTCAAATCCTGATTTATGTAACACACAGGTCTCAGCAGGGGAGAAACACACACTTTCATGTCACACAGAGTGGAGGGTACAGAGTATCCACCGTGGGCACTTCTGCACACACACACACACACACACACACACACCCACACACACACACACACACCCACACCCACGCACGCACGCACCCACGCATGCATGCACGCACGCACGCACACCCCCACACACACCCACACACACCCGCGCACGCACGCACGCACGCACGCACCCGCACACACCCACGCACCCACGCACCCACCCACGCACACACATCCACCCACGCACACGCACCCACACGCACACCCACCCACCCACACCCACCCACACACACCCACGCACACACGCACACACACACACACACCCACACCCCCACCCACACCCACCCACCCACGCACGCGCCCTACAACATACTAAGAATGTTGTAGTATTATACTGTTGTCAAACGAATAGACTGGGAATGAATGAAGCCCGAGTTAGCCTGCTGAGCTTAAGTCTAGGCATTAGCTTGGGGAGCTAACTCAAGTCTAAAGGTCTCAGGCAAGCTTACTCCTCACACGAATGTGGTTCATCCAGCCCCAACTCTGTTCCAAAGGGATGTTGCTGAATTTACCAATCTTCAACTCTCTCCCACTACATGGCCTCGCTATCTGGCAAAGAATGTCCAATCTTCAACTCTCTCCCACTACATGGCCTCGCTATCTGGCAAAGAATGTCCAATCTTCAACTCTCTCCCACTACATGGCCTCGCTATCTGGCAAAGAATGTCCAATCTCCAACTCTCTCCCACTACATGGCCTCGCTATCTGGCAAAGAATGTCCAATCTCCAACTCTCTCCCACTACATGGCCTCGCTATCTGGCAAAGAATGTCCAATCTCCAACTCTCTCCCACTACATGGCCTCGCTATCTGGCAAAGAATGTCCAATCTCCAACTCTCTCCCACTACATGGCCTCGCTATCTGGCAAAGAATGTACCAATCTCCAACTCTCTCCCACTACATGGCCTCGCTATCTGGCAAAGAATATCCAATCTCCAACTATCTCCCACTACATGGCCTCGCTATCTGGCAAAGAATGTCCAATCTCCAACTCTCTCCCACTACATGGCCTCGCTATCTGGCAAAGAATGTCCAATCTCCAACTCTCTCCCACTACATGGCCTCGCTATCTGGCAAAGAATGTCCAATCTCCAACTCTCTCCCACTACATGGCCTCGCTATCTGGCAAAGAATGTCCAATCTCCAACTCTCTCCCACTACATGGCCTCGCTATCTGGCAAAGAATGTCCAATTTCCCGTTCAGCCCACCTGCACTTTTACAGCTAGTGTGGAATGTATTTATATTAGAGACGTCAGCCATGTTTAACATCAGAATATATCAAACTGGCACTTCAACAGTAGCAGATGTCTTGATTAGAATGCATCAGGGATCCTGTCATCCAGGCAACGTGAGGGTGACAGTTGGGCTTAGTATACATGACAATGTTTTAAGGACAAAAACACCAGCATGGTCTCATTAGAATGTAACACAAGTGACATTAATGCCACATTATTTGACATATTCGTTATATTGTCACTTTCGGTGACAGATTACTGATGTGTTACTATAATGATGTATGTTCACTAATTCCACCTCCAATATCATTTCCTGCACGGGATCCAAAATGATACATTTAAAAACTATAGAAAGACCACCCAATAAACCCAGATCGAGCCCCTTAAATATCCAATCAGACATTGTGATTCTGTTGGACCAGACAGTGTTTACGTCACAGCCTGTGAAGAGCGGAGGTAGAGGCAGAGGGTCACATGTTTTACTGCTCCATCCGTGTTTGTCTTCATCACAAAAGGCAGTGCACCACGTAGGGAATAGGGTGCAATTTGGGACGCCGCCTTTAAATCATCAGGTACAAGTAAAACAAACAGCTAGAGAGGGGATGTTTAGTGTGGAGAGAAGGATCCAACTCCTGTTAATACGTGTTCATTAGTTTTAATGGCCTGTTGGCTCCTGTATGATATTAAATGGAAAAGAACCATGCTGAGGCTAATCTAAATAAACTCAAAGAGTTTAGAGTCTCTCTCTCTCTCTCTCTCTCTCTCTCTCTCTCTCTCTCTCTCTCTCTCTCTCTCTCTCTCTCTCTCTCTCTCTCTCTCTCTCTCTCTCTCTCTCTCTCTCTCTCTCTCTCTCTCTCTCCTCTCTCTCTCTCTCTCTCTCTCTCTCTCTCTCTCTCTCTCTCTCTCATCTCTCTCTCTCTCTCTCTCTCTCTCTCTCTCTCTCTCTCTCTCTCTCTGGAGTGTGAAAGAAGGGAGACTGTATAGATAGTATAGTTCTGCTGACTCTGCATTTTGTGTTTAAACTGGACCCACAGAACAAATTATTAAATGCATAAACCATGGTGAAGCAAGCTGAAGCTCCAGTGAACTGTCTAATTCCAAGGGTAAAAAGTAACCTCCACTACTGTTCTCTTGTGGTTAGTACTCTGCTCCTCTCAAAACATCTCAGAACCTTGTTTATGATGTCTTGCCAACTGCACACATGACAATGACCATATGAGCTGGCAAGACAGCACAAAGAGATCTGGACCAGGCTTCTCACTTGGTGCCCTGAGCCCCAGACAGGCACATCTTGGACCCACCTGAGCCCAGAGAGAGGCCATGCAGGCCAGTCCAGATGGCCCCCTGGGGAGAGGGTCTGGAACATAAACACACCACCACCAGAGAGAGACATGGCTGGTGGGCGGTGGGAGGGTGGCGGGTCAGGGACCAGCTAGCACCCGTTTATTTATGCACATGTCTGGGTCTGGGGCCCATGCTACCCCCTTCTCCCCCCTCCAGAGATGGAGAGAGAGAGAGGGAAAGAGAGGGAAAACTAAAAAACTAAAAGATAATGACTTGACACATTGGAAGGAATTAACAAAATAACTGAGCCCCCCCCCCCCCAAAAAAAGAATTCAGCTTACCTCTATTTTCAAGGCTCAAACTTTTTTTTTT
Source organism: Oncorhynchus kisutch (assembly GCF_002021735.2). Classification (NCBI taxonomy): domain Eukaryota; kingdom Metazoa; phylum Chordata; class Actinopteri; order Salmoniformes; family Salmonidae; genus Oncorhynchus; species Oncorhynchus kisutch. The sequence goes on along the minus strand of NW_022262864.1, from coordinate 92,441 downwards.
TTTTTACCTATTTAACCAGGCAAGTCAGTTAAGAACACATTCTTATTTTCAATGACGGCCTGGGAACAGTGGGTTAACTGCCCTGTTCAGGGGCAGAACGACAGATTTGTACCTTGTCAGCTCAGGGGATTGAACTCGCAACCTTCCGGTTACTAGTCCAACGCTCTAACCACTAGGCTATTAGCCACTAGGCTAATAAGGCCAACTCCTCCCAAATTGCAGTTCCTAGGGCTTCCACTAGATGTCAACAGTCTTTAGAAAGAGTTTCAGGCTGGTTTTTGGAAAAATGACCCAGAAATGGTAGTTTTTCTAGGTGGCTCCCATTTTGGCTGCAGTGTTTCCAAGCGCGTGGAGGAAAGCGCATTCTTTCTTATTTATCTCCGTTAATGAACATACTATGCTCCTTCTTAAATTGTATCATTTATTTACGTATTAGGGTACCGAAGGTTTGATTATAAACGTTGTTTGACTTGTTTGGAAAAGTTATTAGTAACTTTTGGGATTCATTTTGGATGCATTTTGATGGAGGGAAACTGGATGGATTATTGACTGAAGCGCACCAGCTAAACTGAGTTTTTATGGATATAAAGAAGGACATTATCGAACAAAATGACAATTGTGATGTAACTGGGACCTTTTGGAGTGCCAACAGAAGAAGATCAAAGGTTAGGCATTTTTTTCTATCGCTATTTCTGACTTTCGTGTCGCAACTGCCAGGTTGAAATATGTTGTGCATTTGTATGCTGGGGCGCTGTCCTCAGATAATTGCATGTTTTCCTTTCTGAAATCTGACAGCTGGATTAACAAGAGGTTAAGCTTTATTTTGATGTATAACACTTGTATGTCTTATGAATTTTTATTATGAGTAGTTCTGTTTTTGAATTTAGCGCACTGCAATTTCACTGGATGTTGTCAAATCAACCCGGTGAACGGGACTGGAGCGGGAAGGGATCTCTAAGACGTTTTCATTCCCAGTCCATCAAGATTAGATTAGAGAAACTCAGTAATCTAAAGAATCTCATCTGAACTGTGAGTTCAACAGAAACCATAAACACGGCGACGTTGCCAGAGGCATCGGCTACAGGAAGACAGAGATGGAGTGAGAATTCAGAGAATACACTGTACATTTACCGGCAAAGAGGCAAACACCCAACCCACTTATAGAACGTTTTATAAACGTTACGTACTGTACGCCTAACCTGGATCCTATTTATTAGTGCACACCATAGCAAAACGTTTTGCAACGGAACACGAAAAATAGGGTTTCTTATTGGACAAGTCCAGCTACTCCCTTAATGTTTCAGTCAGTTTTCCCCCGTTTGGCGCCTAATGAACTGACTCAAGTCTCACTTTTAATATTTGCAGAGTCCGCCTCAATTTATTTCAGCTCAATCTAGGTTTTTACAATAGGGCTTTACAGCTTAATATCCCTGTCTACAGAAACCCAGACGTTGTAAGGTGGTTTTACCACCCCTGCACAGTTATTTTATGCCGGGGCCAAACGTCATGCCATTACTGTACAGTACAGGGTAGGGAGAGAGAGATGAAGGGAGAGAGACGTTCAGTTTCAATACAAAACACAGGGTCTGGTAACCTGGGGAGACCGAATATACTGAAGTCAAACAGAGGTAGAACAGGGTAACTAGTCCTGTAGAACAGGGTAACTAGTCCTGTAGAACAGGGTAACTAGTCCTGTAGAACAGGGTAACTAGTCCTGTAGAACAGGGTAACTAGTCCTGTAGAACAGGGTAACTAGTACTGTAGAACAGGGTAACTAGTACTGTATTTGGGGCTATAGGATAGTCACGGGTCAGGTAGAACAGGGTATCTAGTCCTGTATTTGGGGCTATGCTATAGGATAGATAGTCATGGGTCAGGTAGAACAGGGTAACTAGTCCTGTATTTGGGGCTATGCTATAGGATAGTCATGGGTCAGGTAGAACAGGGTAACTAGTCCTGTATTTGGGGCTATGCTATAGGATAGTCATAGGTCAGGTAGAACAGGGTAACTAGTCCTGTATTTGGGGCTATAGGATAGTCATGGGTCAGGTATAACAGGGTAACTAGTCCTGTATTTGGGGCTATGCTATAGGATAGTCATCGGGCAGGTCCTGATCATTACCCAGCTCATAAAACCTGACAAGGTCCTGATCAGTACCCAGCTCATAAAGCCTGACAAGGTCCTGATCAGTACTCAGCTCATAAAGCCTGACAAGGTCCTGATCAGTACTCAGCTCATAAAACCCGACAAGGTCCTGATCAGTACCCAGCTCATAAAGCCTGACAAGGTCCTGATCAGTACTCAGCTCATAAAACCTGACAAGGTCCTGATCAGTACTCAGCTCATAAAACCTGACAAGGTCCTGATCAGTACCCAGCTCATAAAACCTGACAAGGTCCTGATCAGTACCCAGCTCATAAAGCCTGACAAGGTCCTGATCAGTACTCAGCTCATAAAGCCTGACAAGGTCCTGATCAGTATTCAGCTCATAAAACCTGACAAGGTCCTGATCATTACCCAGCTCATAAAGCCTGACAAGGTCCTGATCAGTACTCAGCTCATAAAGCCTGACAAGGTCCTGATCAGTACTCAGCTCATAAAACCTGACAAGGTCCTGATCAGTATTCAGCTCATAAAACCTGACAAGGCCACAGTCCTCAGGTATTCCAAGATGGCGTAGCAGTAAGTCGTCCTGTCGTGTCGTGTCCCTGTATATTTTGTTTATATTTTGTTTATTTTTCGTTTTTTACATATTTTTCGTTTTTTACATAGCTATCCCTTTAAAAACATTTTGCTAAACCTAAGCTTCCAAATACGCTGGATCTTCACAACTAGCTATCTAGCTAAACTGCAACCCTGGATGATTACCCCTGGCTAGCGTTTCCACCCACTTAGCTTGAAGCTAGCCCGGCCTGCGCTACCACCGTAGCATACTCCTGAGCTACAATACCCGGGCCCACGACCGGTCTATCGATGTCACCGCATGAAGAGGAATAAACAGACTCACCCCATCGCGACGTCCCCCAAAGGCTAACTCTCTAGCCCTCGCTATCTCCCTGCTTGCTAATTCGGCCTGCTAACTGCTAGCTTGTCCAGCTCCGGTCCGCTAACTGCTACCTTGTCTAGCCCGGGCCTACAAACTGTTAGCTTGTTAGCACAGGCCTGCTAACCGCCTGAATCTCCGCGTCCCAAACGCCCACCGGACCCATATTTACTTTCTATCTCTTTTGACTTTTAATTTGTTTATACCTTCCGGAAACCTGCCTCACCCAATGTGATACGGAATCGCTATTATTTTTTATTTATTTTTAGAACACACTCAAGAACCTCCAGAAGCTAACCAGCTACAAGCTATTTAGTCATTGTTCGTTTTTTTTACCTGGATAACACTCGCCAGTCCAGCTTCCCTTCCCCATCCACCGCTGCCCCCTGGACACTGATCTCTTGGCTACATAGCTGATGCACGCTGGACTGTCCATAAATCACGGTACTCCATTCTGCTTGTTTGTTTTATCTGTTGGCCCCGTTGCCTAGTCTACGCCATTTTACCTGCTGTTGTTGTGCTAGCTGATTAGCTGTTGTCTCACCTACTGTTTTAGCTAGCTTTCCCAATTCAACACCTGTGATTACTGTATGCCTCGCTGTATGTCTCTCTCAAATGTCAATATGCCTTGTATACTGTTGTTCAGGTTAGTTATCATTGTTTTAGTTCACAATGGAGCCCCTAGTTCCACTCTTCATACCCCTGATAACTCCTTTGTCCCACCTCCCACACATGCGGTGACCTCACCCATTACTACCAGCATGTCCAGAGATACAACCTCTCTCATCATCACCCAGTGCCTGGGCTTACCTCCGCTGTACCCGCACCCCACCATACCCCTGTCTGCGCATTATGCCCTGAATATATTCTACCATGCCCAGAAACCTGCTCCTCTTATTCTCTGTCCCCAACGCTCTAGGCGACCAGTTTTGATAGCCTTTAGCCGCACCCTCATACTACTCCTTCTCTGTTCCGCGGGTGATGTGGAGGTAAACCCAGGCCCTGCATGTCCCCAGGCACCCTCATTTGTTGACTTCTGTGTTCGAAAAAGCCTTGGTTTCATGCATGTCAACATCAGAAGCCTCCTCCCTAAGTTTGTCTTACTCACTGCTTTAGCACACTCTGCTAACCCTGATGTCCTTGCTGTGTCTGAATCCTGGCTCAGGAAGGCCACCAAAAATTCAGAGATTTCCATACCCAACTATAACATCTTCCGTCAAGATAGAACTGCCAAAGGGGGAGGAGTTGCAGTTTACTGCAGAGATGGCCTGCAAAGTAATGTCATACTTTCCAGGTCCATACCCAAACAGTTCGAACTACTAATTTTGAAAATTACTCTCTCCAGAAATAAGTCTCTCACGGTTGCCACCTGCTACCGACCCCCCTCAGCTCCCAGCTGTGCCCTGGACACCATTTGTGAATTGATCGCCCCCCATCTAGCTTCAGAGTTTGTTCTGTTAGGTGACCTAAACTGGGATATGCTTAACACCCCGCCAGTCCTACAATCTAAGCTAGATGCCCTCAATCTCACACAAATCATCAAGGAACCCACCAGGTACAACCCTAACTCTGTAAACAAGGGCACCCTCATAGACGTCCTCCTGACCAACTGGCCCTCCAAATACACCTCCGCTGTCTTCAACCAGGATCTCAGCGATCACTGCCTCATTGCCTGTATCCGCTACGGAGCCGCAGTCAAACGACCACCCCTCATCACTGTCAAACGCTCCCTAAAACACTTCTGTGAGCAGGCCTTTCTAATCGACCTGGCCAGGGTATCCTGGAAGGACATTGACCTCATCCCGTCAGTTGAGGATGCCTGGTCATTCTTTAAAAGTAACTTCCTCACCATTTTAGATAAGCATGCTCCGTTCAAAAAATGCAGAACTAAGAACAGATACAGCCCTTGGTTCACCCCAGACCTGACTGCCCTCGACCAGCACAAAAACATCCTGTGGCGGACTGCAATAGCATCGAATAGTCCCCGTGATATGCAACTGTTCAGGGAAGTCCGGAACCAATACACGCAGTCAGTCAGGAAAGCTAAGGCCAGCTTCTTCAGGCAGAAGTTTGCATCCTGTAGCTCCAACTCCAAAAAGTTCTGGGACACTGTGAAGTCCATGGAGAACAAGAGCACCTCCTCCCAGCTGCCCACTGCACTGAGGCTAGGTAACACGGTCACCACTGATAAATCCATGATTATCGAAAACTTCAATAAGCATTTCTCAACGGCTGGCCATGCCTTCCGCCTGGCTACTTCAACCTCGGCCAACAGCTCCGCCCCCCCCGCAGCTCCTCGCCCAAGCCTCTCCAGGTTCTCCTTTACCCAAATCCAGATAGCAGATGTTCTGAAAGAGCTGCAAAACCTGGACCCGTACAAATCAGCTGGGCTTGACAATCTGGACCCTCTATTTCTGAAACTATCTGCCACCATTGTCGCAACCCCTATTACCAGCCTGTTCAACCTCTCTTTCATCTCGTCTGAGATCCCCAAGGATTGGAAAGCTGCCGCAGTCATCCCCCTCTTCAAAGGGGGAGACACCCTGGACCCAAACTGTTACAGACCTATATCCATCCTGCCCTGCCTATCTAAGGTCTTCGAAAGCCAAGTCAACAAACAGGTCACTGACCATCTCGAATCCCACCGTACCTTCTCCGCTGTGCAATCTGGTTTCCGAGCCGGTCATGGGTGCACCTCAGCCACACTCAAGGTACTAAACGACATCATAACCGCCATCGATAAAAGACAGTACTGTGCAGCCGTCTTCATCGACCTCGCCAAGGCTTTCGACTCTGTCAATCACCATATTCTTATCGGCAGACTCAGTAGCCTCGGTTTTTCGGATGACTGCCTTGCCTGGTTCACCAATTACTTTGCAGACAGAGTTCAGTGTGTCAAATCGGAGGGCATGCTGTCCGGTCCTCTGGCAGTCTCTATGGGGGTGCCACAGGGTTCAATTCTCGGGCCGACTCTTTTCTCTGTGTATATCAATGATGTTGCTCTTGCTGCGGGCGATTCCCTGATCCACCTCTACGCAGACGACACCATTCTATATACTTTCGGCCCGTCTTTGGACACTGTGCTATCTAACCTCCAAACAAGCTTCAATGCCATACAACACTCCTTCCGTAGCCTCCAACTGCTCTTAAACGCTAGTAAAACCAAATGCATGCTTTTCAACCGGTCGCTGCCTGCACCTGCATGCCCGACTAGCATCACCACCCTGGATGGTTCCGACCTAGAATATGTGGACGTCTATAAGTACCTAGGTGTCTGGCTAGACTGCAAACTCTCCTTCCAGACTCATATCAAACATCTCCAATCGAACATCAAATCAAGAGTCGGCTTTCTATTCCGCAACAAAGCCTCCTTCACTCAAGCCGCCAAGCTTACCCTAGTAAAACTGACTATCCTACCGATCCTCGACTTCGGCGATGTCATCTACAAAATGGCTTCCAACACTCTACTCAGCAAACTGGATGCAGTCTATCACAGTGCCATCCGTTTTGTCACTAAAGCACCTTATACTACCCACCACTGCGACTTGTATGCTCTAGTCGGCTGGCCCTCGCTACATATTCGTCGCCAGACCCACTGGCTCCAGGTCATCTACAAGTCTATGCTAGGTAAAGCTCCGCCTTATCTCAGCTCACTGGTCACGATGGCAACACCCATCCGTAGCACGCGCTCCAGCAGGTGTATCTCACTGATCATCCCTAAAGCCAACACCTCATTTGGCCGCCTTTCGTTCCAGTACTCTGCTGCCTGTGACTGGAACGAATTGCAAAAATCGCTGAAGTTGGAGACTTTCATCTCCCTCACCAACTTCAAACATCAGCTATCTGAGCAGCTAACCGATCGCTGCAGCTGTACATAGTCTATTGGTAAATAGCCCACCCTTTTCACCTACCTCATCCCCGTACTGTTTTTATTTATTTACTTTTCTGCTCTTCTGCACACCAATATCTCTACCTGTACATGACCATCTGATCTTTTATCACTCCAGTGTTAATCTGCAAAATTGTAATTATTTGCCTACCTCCTCATGCCTTTTGCACACATTGTATATAGACCCCCCCTTCGTTTTCTACTGTGTTATTGACTTGTTAATTGTTTACTCCATGTGTAACTCTTTGTTGTATGCTCACACTGCTATGCTTTATCTTGGCCAGGTCGCAGTTGCAAATGAGAACTTGTTCTCAACTAGCCTACCTGGTTAAATAAAGGTGAAATAAAAATAAAGTACTCAGCTCATAAAGCCTGACAAGGTCCTGATCAGTACTCAGCTCATAAAGCCTGACAAGGTCCTGATCAGTACCCAGCTCATATAACCTGACAAGATCCTGATCAGTACTCAGCTCATAAAACCTGACAAGGTCCTGATCATTACCCAGCTCATAAAGCCTGACAAGGTCCTGATCAGTACTCAGCTCATAAAGCCTGACAAGGTCCTGATCAGTACTCAGCTCATAAAACCCGACAAGGTCCTGATCAGTACCCAGCTCATAAAGCCTGACAAGGTCCTGATCAGTACTCAGCTCATAAAACCTGACAAGGTCCTGATCAGTACTCAGCTCATAAAACCTGACAAGGTCCTGATCAGTACCCAGCTCATAAAACCTGACAAGGTCCTGATCAGTACCCAGCTCATAAAGCCTGACAAGGTCCTGATCAGTACTCAGCTCATAAAGCCTGACAAGGTCCTGATCAGTATTCAGCTCATAAAACCTGACAAGGTCCTGATCATTACCCAGCTCATAAAGCCTGACAAGGTCCTGATCAGTACTCAGCTCATAAAGCCTGACAAGGTCCTGATCAGTACTCAGCTCATAAAACCTGACAAGGTCCTGATCAGTATTCAGCTCATAAAACCTGACAAGGTCCTGATCATTACCCAGCTCATAAAGCCTGACAAGGTCCTGATCAGTACTCAGCTCATTAAGCCTGACAAGGTCCTGATCAGTACTCAGCTCATAAAGCCTGACAAGGTCCTGATCAGTACCCAGCTCATATAACCTGACAAGATCCTGATCAGTACTCAGCTCATAAAACCTGACAAGGTCCTGATCATTACCCAGCTCATAAAGCCTGACAAGGTCCTGATCAGTACTCAGCTCATAAAGCCTGACAAGGTCCTGATCAGTAATCAGCTCATAAATGATGTCACTTGGCAGACGCTGCTTCCTGAAGCAACAGTGCACACACATGTTCAACATGTGATCCCTGCGGGAATTGAACTCACATCCATGTTGTAAGTGCCTTGCTCTTACAAACTGAGCCACACAGGACATATATGCTGCTCCTCATGCCAATGGGAAATCTGCAGCAGAGCCTCAGAGAACCCCTGATCACTCTGCTCATCTCTCCTCTGTTCTGACACAGTGCTTCAACTAGGCCGACACTACAGTACAGTACAGTACAGTACATTGCCTTACACAAAGCCTGCCAACTCATGTGTTTTATGTTGCCTTTCACAAGAACCAGAAGAAAAACAAGTGAGGGAGTGTTCGAAAGCCAAGTTACACATTCAACAAACCTTGTGGAAGGGCCCTGAAACCAACTCTCTGTTACATTTCTCCTTGTTTAGAGAAAATAATCAATTTCAGGGGAGGGTTTTGTCTCTTTCTCGTCTTAAACTTATTTTGTGATTTCATGATATGCACATCATCCACTAGAGCCACTCACAATAACATATTAGCATAACTATATATGATAACAATAAAAAGAGGGTTTTTTTTGTGCAAAAAAATATTTATTCACATTATCGTCATGGCGGCAGGGACACATTTATTAGCTGTTAATGTCATTGAAGAAAGTGCCTACTTACAACTATGATTATCTATTCTAAGTGGGAATGTTCTTGTTGCTTATTTCATTCCAGCATCGTTAAATGATTGTGTAGAGAGCAAATAAACGTGGGCTAGGTGATTAGCACACTGGCCTCATGTGGCGTGTATACACCCACATGCATAAGCATTACACACAAACACACACATACACACACATACACACAGCATCACCTAATTAAGAACACACTGCCTTTTAACGCCTGTTTATATCTCAGTCTTAAATGAATGCTTTGCCCAGAGCTGCTTTCAAAACAGCTCAGGGAGAACAGGGAAGGAGAGAGGCAGAGAAAGAGAGAGGGGAGGAGAGAGAGAGGGAGGGAATTAGAGAGGCAGAGAGAGAGAGAGAGAAGAGAGAGAAGGAGAGAGAGAGAAGAAAGGAGAGAGAGAGGGAGGGAATTAGAGCGGCAGAGAGTGAGAGAGAGAGAAAGAGAGAGAGGAGAAAGAGAGAAGTAGAGAGAGAGAGTAGGAGAGAGAGAGAGAGAGAGAGAAGGAAGAGAGAGAGAGGGAAGAGAGAGAGAAGGAAGCGAGAGAGAAGGAAGAGAGAGAGAGAAGAGAGAGAGAGAGAGAGAGAATAGAGAGAGAGAAGGAAGAGAGAGAGAGAAGGAAGAGAGAGGGGGAAGGATGGGGTCTGCATTCTCATCTTAGAATAAGCCAGAAGGTAAAATAACTTCCTAAAGCAGTAAGCCTACTACACCTTGATCTGAACATCCCCAGTCTCACCTTAGCTCTAAACAAAATACAACATTACATTTAGCAGACACTCTTACCCAGAGCAACTAGGGTTGAGTGCCTTGTTCAAGGTCACATCAACAGATATTTCACCCAGGTGGCTCTGGGATTCAAACCAGCAACCTTTTGGTTATTGTCCCAATGATCTTAACCACTAAGAGCGCCCTGTCAGGAATCTACACCACAGTCAGGCATCTACACCACTGTCAGGCATTTACACCACTGTCAGGCATCTACACCACAGTCAGGCATCTACACCACAGTCAGGCATCTACACCACAGTCAGGCATCTACACCACAGTCAGGCATCTACACCACAGTCAGGCATCTACACCACAGTCAGGCATCTACACCACAGTCAGGCATCTACACCACAGTCAGGCATCTACACCACAGTCAGGCATCTACACCACTGTCAGGCATCTATACCACTGTCAGGCATCTACACCACAGTCAGGCATCTACACCACAGTCAGGCATCTACACCACTGTCAGGCATCTACACCACTGTCAGGCATCTACACCACTGTCAGGCATCTACACCACAGTCAGGCATCTACACCACAGTCAGGCATCTACACCACAGTCAGGCATCTACACCACAGTCAGGCATCTACACCACAGTCAGGCATCTACACCACAGTCAGGTATTCGGCTAATCTGATCAAATAAATTGTGTCAGAAAAAGTTAATTCTATGTGACGCCTCCTTGTCAATCGAAACATGGCCTTAGTTGGCCTAACTTTCAGTGTCAAGAACACAGGACATTCCTACAACACCTTTCCATGCTAATGGTCAACCTTTACTAGCACAACTAGCACATCATATACCCAAAGAACCTGTATCAAGACTGTATATAACAAGCAGAGGTATCGCTATGTGCTCCACCCAGTCCGTTTCTCCAATCTATTTATTACACTACCATGTCCAATGGTTGAGGAGGGAGAGAGAGAAAGGAGAGTGGAGCGTGGGTGGAAAGGTTTAAATCCTGGGACCATCTCAATCAGTACCATGTGGGCTTTACTGGCGATCTGTTCCTGGCCTTGCCGCGCTGCGTTGGCTTGGAGGACGCAGAGACCCAGAGCACACAGGGACTTCACTTGCGTCGTTAAAGTCGTTAAGCTGGCAGCTAAATGCAGGGGAATCGGGCCACCAGCAATCCCTAGAGCCTCAGACCGCCGCACACACATTTTCCAGAACCTTGGAGAGATACTCTTTTTCTCTTCTCTCATTTAGTCCTTCTCAACCTAGTCCGTTTCTTCATTCATTTTCTCTCCCTCTCTTTATTTCTAGATATTGATCTCCCTCAACTTCTGCATCTCACCTTTGAAGAGGAATGGAAAGCATGGCCCTCACATGGGGTCTGTAGGACCCTCCACCCATCCATAGGGCCTGTAGGACCCTCCACCCACCCATAGGGCCTGTAGGACCCTCCACCCAGCCATAGGACCTGTAGGACCCTCCACCCAGCCTGTAGGGCCCTCCACCCAGCCTGTAGGACCCTCCACCCAGCCTGTAGGGCCCTCCACCCAGCCTGTAGGGCCCTCCACCCAGCCTGTAGGACCCTCCACCCAGCCATAGGACCTGTAGGACCCTCCACCCAGCCTGTAGGTCCCTCCACCCTTCCTGTAGGACCCTCCACCCAGCCTGTAGGGCCCTCCACCCAGCCTGTAGGGCCCTCCACCCAGCCATAGGACCTGTAAGACCCTCCACCCAGCCTGTAAGACCCTCCACCCAGCCTGTAGGGCCCTCCACCCAGCCTGTAGGACCCTCCACCCAGCCATAGGGCATGTAGGACCCTCCACCCAGCCATAGGACCTGTAAGACCCTCCACCCAGCCATAGGGCCTGTAGGACCCTCCACCCAGCCATAGGGCCTGTAGGACCCTCCACCCAGCCATAGGGCCTGTAGGACCCTCCACCCAGCCTGTAGGACCCTCCACCCAGCCATAGGACCTGTAAGACCCTCCACCCAGCCTGTAGGGCCCTCCACCCAGCCTGTAGGACCCTCCACCCAGCCATAGGACCTGTAAGACCCTCCACCCAGCCTGTAGGACCCTCCACCCAGCCATAGGGCCTGTAGGACACTCCACCCAGCCATAGGGCCTGTAGGACACTCCACCCAGCCATAGGGCCTGTAGGACACTCCACCCAGCCATAGGACCTGTAGGACCCTCCACCCAGCCATAGGGCCTGTAGGACCCTCCACCCAGCCATAGGGCCCTCCACCCAGCCTGTAGGACCCTCCACCCAGCCTGTAGGGCCCTCCACCCAGCCTGTAGGGCCCTCCACCCAGCCTGTAGGGCCCTCCACCCAGCCTGTAGGTCCCTCTACCCAGCCTGTAGGACCCTCCACCCAGCCTGTAAGTTGACCCAGCCAGCCAGTTTTTTCATGTGGACTTTCCTGTTTTCATGGCAGGTTTGAAATACCGAAACCCTCTGGATTGTGGGTTGAAGAGTGAATGCATATGTGGATTTAGTTAAAGGGGTTTGTGTGTAGCAGCAGCAGAGGGAGATCTGTGGGAGAGGAGAAGAGAGGCTAGCAGAGTTTACAGAGGAGGAGTTCAGGCTTTGCAAACACAGTGAGAACACACACAAACACACAAACACTTCACACAAACAGTCCCTTGCTTACACCACGCTGGAGTAACACACCCACACCACCACTAACCACCTCGCTGTGTGTGAGTGTGTGTGTGTATGTCCGTGCATGCATGCAAGAGGCTGTGTGCACAAATCCACAGGGCCTTCAAGACCATTCAAGGATGCCCTGCTTCACAGCTGTCCAGGACACCAGGGTTAACACCCCTACTCTTACGATAAGTGCCATGGGATCTTTAATGACCTCAGAGAGTCAGGACACCCGTTTAACGTCCCATCCGAAAGACAGCACCCTACACAGGGCAGTGTCCCCAGTGTCTAGGGGGGGGGGGGGGGGGGGGGGGTCATTTAGATATTTTGAATTTTAGGACTCCTTTAGGTATCAAAATAAAATATTGAATTTGGCTTTTACTACTATATCAATAGAAACGCATTGAATAACAAATTCATCAGCGTCAAAAAAATAGTCAAAAAAACAGTTGATAAGGAATAAGTGTCGGTCCTATATATCCAGTAGGATATAGAAGACAGTAAATATATACACACTACCATTCAAAGGTTTGGGGTCACTTAGAAATGTCCTTGTTTGTTGTTGTTGTTTTTTCACATTAAAATAACATCAAATTGATCACAAGTCCTCAACTGGCAGCTTCATTAAAGAGTACCCGCAAAACACCAGTCTCAACGTCAACAGGCGAGGCGACTCCGGGATGCTGGCCTTCTAGGCAGAGTTCCTCTGTCCAGTGTCTGTGTTCTTTCACCCATCTTAATCTTTTATTTTAATTGGCCAGTCTGAGATATGGCTTTTCCTTTACAACTCTGCCTACAAGGCCAGCATCCCGAAGTCGCCTCGCCTGTTGATGTTGAAACTGGTGTTTTGCGGGTACTATTTACTACCAGTCATTTTCCAGCCTGTTTACATGTATATTCTACTACCAGTCATTATCCAGCCCTGTTTACATGTATATTCTACTACCAGTCATTTTCCAGCCCTGTTTACATGTATATTCTACTACCAGTCATTATCCAGCCCTGTTTACATGTATATTCTACTACCAGTCATTTTCCAGCCCTGTTTACATGTATATTCTACTACCAGTCATTATCCAGCCCTGTTTACATGTATATTCTACTACCAGTCATTTTCCAGCCCTGTTTACATGTATATTCTACTACCAGTCATTATCCAGCCCTGTTTACATGTATATTCTACTACCAGTCATTATCCAGCCCTGTTTACATGTATATTCTACTACCAGTCATTATCCAGCCCTGTTTACATGTATATTCTACTACCAGTCATTATCCAGCCCTGTTTACATGTATATTCTACTACCAGTCATTATCCAGCCCTGTTTACATGTATATTCTACTACCAGTCATTATCCAGCCCTGTTTACATGTATATTCTACTACCAGTCATTTTCCAGCCCTGTTTACATGTATATTCTACTACCAGTCATTATCCAGCCCTGTTTACATGTATATTCTACTACCAGTCATTATCCAGCCCTGTTTACATGTATATTCTACTACCAGTCATTATCCAGCCCTGTTTACATGTATATTCTACTACCAGTCATTATCCAGCCCTGTTTACATGTATATTCTACTACCAGTCATTATCCAGCCCTGTTTACATGTATATTCTACTACCAGTCATTATCCAGCCCTGTTTACATGTATATTCTACTACCAGTCATTTTCCAGCCCTGTTTACATGTATATTCTACTACCAGTCATTATCCAGCCCTGTTTACATGTATATTCTACTACCAGTCATTATCCAGCCCTGTTTACATGTATATTCTACTACCAGTCATTATCCAGCCCTGTTTACATGTATATTCTACTACCAGTCATTATCCAGCCCTGTTTACATGTATTTCTACTACCAGTCATTATCCAGCCCTGTTTACATGTATATTCTACTACCAGTCATTATCCAGCCCTGTTTACATGTATATTCTACTACCAGTCATTATCCAGCCCTGTTTACATGTATATTCTACTACCAGTCATTATCCAGCCCTGTTTACATGTATATTCTACTACCAGTCATTATCCAGCCCTGTTTACATGTATATTCTACTACCAGTCATTATCCAGCCCTGTTTACATGTATATTCTACTACCAGTCATTATCCAGCCCTGTTTACATGTATATTCTACTACCATTCATTATCCAGCCCTGTTTACATGTATATTCTACTACCAGTCATTTTCCAGCCCTGTTTACATGTATATTCTACTACCAGTCATTATCCAGCCCTGTTTACATGTATATTCTACTACCAGTCATTATCCAGCCCTGTTTACATGTGTTATTTTATTGTTTTGATGTCTTCACTATTATTCTACAATGTAATAAAATAGTAAAAATAAAGAAAAACCCTGGAATGAGTAGGTCTGTCCAAACTGTTGACTGGTACTGTATATATATTGGTTCTAATCGATAAATGGTGTTTATATGCACTTTGACCTCCTGCTGTAAAGCATATTACAGTCCCAGTCCAGCCCAGCCCATTCCATACACCTGAGGTCTGTGTGTCAGTGACTGGTGGAGGAGAACAGACGCCCAGTGTGAATGATTAACCAGAGAAACAGTAGACGGAGTTCGGCTGAACTACGATCCACAACCTGACAGCCGCCCTCCCTCCCTCCATACCTGAACTCCACCTCACTGTGCCCGCCACACCACACCATAGATTATACAACCAGGGTCATGTTCATGAATGTCAGGTAAACATTTGAAAACGTTTTGCAACAGAAAACTATTGGGAAAGAAATGCTCAACCATCCCTGTTTCGGTCTGTTTTCTTCTGAGAAGTGCCTAATGCACAAAGCCGGAGAAACTGTCTTTAGGAAAACACTATCTAGCAAAACACCACAGAGGAGACAGCTTCTGACTGACTGTCAGTCTGTCTGCCTGTACATGTTTTGTCAGGTAGGAGGGAAGGCTGAGAAAAGAGCCTACGGTAGTGTTGTTGATTCACATCTACTGAAAGATTTACACAATTCATCCAACTTTTCACTGGGAAAGTTAAAGTGAGATGTCAGAGATACGCAAAGTAATGAATGTCTCACTATTCAGTCATGTTGTGGGTTTAATACTATCAATGGGTTTGACGCAGGGAATAATGTCAACACAGCATATGTAGGCAATGGCAAGCTGACACTTTCCCTGATCAAGGACATAGAATGGTGAAAGGTGTGTGTGAGAAACAGGAGAGATAGAGAGAGAGGGGGAGAGGGAGAGAGAAGAGAGAGAGGGGATGTGAGAGGGAAGAGAGAGAAGAGAAAGAGAGAGAGAGGATGTGAGAGGGAAGAGAGAGAAGAGAAAGAGAGAGAGAGAAGAGAGAGAGGGGATATGAGAGGGGATGTGAGAGGGAAGAGAGAGAAGAGAGAGAGGGGATGTGAGAGGGGATGTGAGAGGGAAGAGAGAGAAGACAGAGAGAGGGGATGTGAGAGGGAAGAGAGGGAAGAGAGAGAGAAGAGAGAGAGAAGAGAGAAGAGAGAGAGAGAGAGAGAGAGAGAGAGAGAGAGAAGAGAGAGAGAGGGAAGAGAGAGAGAGAGAGAGGATGTGAGAGGGAAGAGAGAGAAGAGAGAGAGAGAGAGGATGTGAGAGGGAAGAGAGAGAGGATGTGAGAGGGAAGAGAGAGAGAGAGAGAGAGAGAGAGAGAGAGAGCGAGAGAGAGAGAGAGAGAGAGAGAGAGAAGAGAAGAGAGAGAGAGGGAAGAGAGAGAAGAGAGAGAGAAGAGAGAGAGAAGAGAGAGAGAGGGAGAGAGAGAAGGAGAGAGAGAGAGAGGATGTGAGAGGGAGAGGGAGGAGAGAGCGAGGGAGAGAGAGGAGAGTGGATGAGAGAGAGAGAGAGAGAGAGAGAGAGAGAGAGAGAGAGAGAGAGAGAAGAGAGAGAGAGAGGAGAGAGAGGGAGAGAGAGAAGAGAGAGAGAGAAGAGAGAAGAGAGAGAGAGAAGAGAGAGAGAGAGAGAGAGAGAGAAGAGAGAGAGAGAGAGAGAGAGAGAGAGAGAGAGAAGAGAGAGAGAGAGAGGGAGAGAGAGAGAGAGAGAGAGCGAGCGAGAGAGAGGGAGAGGGAGTGAGAGAAGAGAGAGAGAGAGGATGTGAGAGGGAGAGAGAGAGAAGAGAGAGAGTGAGGATGTGGCAGAGAGAGGGAGGAGAGAGCGAGGGAGAGAGAGGAGAGTGGATGAGAGAGAGAGAGAAAGGGAGAAGAGAGAGGATGAGAGAGAGAGAGAGAGAAGAGAGAGAGAGGGAGAGAGAGAAGAGAGAGAGGATGTGAGAGGGAGAGAGAGAGAAGAGAGAGAGTGAGGATGTGGGAGAGAGAGGGAGGAGAGAGCGAGGGAGAGAGAGAGAGAGAAGAGAGTGGATGAGAGAGAGAGAGCGAGGGAGAGAGAGAGAGAAGAGAGTGGATGAGAGAGAGAGAGAGAGAGAGAGAGAGGGAGAAGAGAGAGGATGAGAGAGAGAGAGAGGGAGAAGAGAGAGGATGAGAGAGAGAGAGAGAGAGGGAGAAGAGAGGATGAGAGAGAGAGAGAGAGAGGGAGAAGAGAGGATGAGAGAGAGAGAGAAGAGAGAGAGGGAGAGAAAGAGAGAGAGCGAGAGGATGTGAGGGAGAGAAAGAGAGAGGATGTGAGGGAGAGAAAGAGAGAGAGAGGATGTGAGGGAGAGAGAGAACAAGTAAAAGTGTCAAATAAAAGTGTAAAATAAAACAATATAAATTGGGCCACACAAAGTGGATAAGCAACAGTTTGGTTTTAAACGTCCGATATGCTAAAGGAACCAGGGAGTTGATCAGATTGAATTCTGGATAATTGTGCAGATGACAGTGATAACATGCAGTGTGGGTGTGTCTCTGTAGGCAGGTGGCTCAGGGTGTTTAAAGGGACGCGCAAACAAAGAGAGCTCTGATTGGCTGCTGACCTTGGCCTGCCTGGTACATTTCAGGGGCCACTGCACAAGAGTGGAAAGGTGTGGTCAGAAAACACACACACGCACACACACACGAGCACACACACACACACACACACGCGCACACACACACGTGCACACACACGAGCACACACACACACGAGCATACACACACACACGCATGCACGAGCACGCACACACACGCATGCACGAGCACACACACACGCATGCACGAGCACACACACACACATATATAGAAATGCAACACAGTACACATGAATGAATAAATATATGCATGTTGGCACACACACACACACACACACACACACAGTATAGTGTACACTGCAGACACAGGACAAAGTACATGTCTCATGTCTCCACAGCCTCTCTCTCCCTCCCTGGTTCCCTCCCTCTCTTTCTTCATAATCCCTGAAAGCCAGGAAGCTTCAGAACTAAGCTGGTTAAATCACACGAAATCTGATTTGTTGAAAGCAAATTTGGTCGACATTCAACTATGTACAGCTGCCAGAGAGACATTTCACTGTTTATTCTGACAGATTTTGGCCTCCCCAAACGCACAATGCAAAAGAGGTACTGAATGACCGATATCTTATTGGAAAATGTAAGTAAATTGATGCAAAGGTATTGCTTTAAAAGTATATTGAATCAAAACGCTAGACCCGGTGCCATAGTGAATCTAGGACTAAGCTTCAGGCGAGTTTTAAAGATCAACATGTAATCAGTGTTGTCTTTGCTTCGTGAACTGTCATTGATTGAATTGTCAGTATAGCAGTGGACAACGGTAAGAGACTGTATTGCGAACACACAGGCTATGGAAGTCGTCTAATTTGGTCCTGGGTGGTGACATAACTAAGTAAAAGGCCTATAGAGATCCAATGAATGAACCTGACACACATGAAACACGCGTTCCAGCAGAAATGGACACACACACACACACACACACGCACACACACACAGGACACCTGTGGGAACTGAATTATGATCTTGTACTACCCGAGCCATAACTGTCACCCAATCATAAGCCGTTCCACCTGCTTCCCTCCTCCATGTCACCTGCAGCTCTGTCTCTCTCTCGTTATGTCTGTCTCGCTCTGTCTCTCTCTCTCGTTATGTCTGTCTCGCTCTGTCTCACTCGTTATGTCTGTCTCTCTCTGTCTCTCTCTCTCTCGTTATGTCTGTCTCGCTCTGTCTCTCTCTCTCTCGTTATGTCTGTCTCGCTCTGTCTCTCTCGTTATGTCTGTCTCTCTCTGTCTCTCTCGTTATGTCTGTCTCTCTCTGTCTCTCTCTCTCTCGTTATGTCTGTCTCGCTCTGTCTCTCTCTCTCTCGTTATGTCTGTCTCGCTCTGTCTCTCTCGTTATGTCTGTCTCTCTCTGTCTCTCTCGTTATGTCTGTCTCTCTCTGTCTCTCTCTCTCTCGTTATGTCTGTCTCTCTCTCTCTCTCGTTATGTCTGTCTCTCTCTCTCTCTCGTTGTCTGTCTCGCTCTGTCTCTCTCGTTATGTCTGTCTCTCTCTGTCTCTCTCGTTATGTCTGTCTCTCTCTCTCGTTATGTCTGTCTCGCTCTGTCTCTCTCTCTCGTTATGTCTGTCTCTATCTCTCTCTCGTTATGTCTCTCGCTCTGTCTCTCTCTCTCTCTCTCTCGTTATGTCTCTCTCTCTCTCGTTATGTCTGTATCGCTCTGTCTCTCTCTCTCTCGTTATGTCTGTCTCTCTCTGTCTCTCTCTCTCTCGTTATGTCTGTCTCTCTCTCGTTATGTCTGTCTTGCTCTGTCTCTCTCTCTCTCGTTATGTCTGTCTCGCTCTGTCTCTCTCTCTCTCTCGTTATGTCTGTCTCTCTCTGTCTCTCTCGTTATGTCGGTCTCTCTCTGTCTCTCTCGTTATGTCTGTCTCTGTCTCTCTCGTTATGTCGGTCTCTCTCTGTCTCTCGTTATGTCTGTCTCTCTCTGTCTCTCTCTCTCTCGTTATGTCTGTCTCTCTCTGTCTCTCTCGTTATGTCGGTCTCTCTCTCTCGTTATGTCTGTCTCTCTCTCTCTCTCTCTCTCTCATTATGTCTGTCTCTGTCTCTCTCTCTCTCTCGTTATGTCTGTCTCTCTCTCGTTATGTCTGTCTCTCTCTCTCTCTCTCTCTCTCTCTCTCTCTCTCTCGTTATGTCTGTCTCTCTCGCTCTCTCTCTCGTTATGTCGGTCTCTCTCTGTCTGTCTCTGTCTCGTTATATCTGTCTCATTCTCTGTGTCTCGTTATGTCTGTCTCTCTCTTGTATGGTCTGTCTCTCTCTCGTTATGTGTCTCTTTCTCTCTCGTTATGTCTGTCTCTGTCGTTATGTCGGTCTCTCTCTCTCGTTATGTCTGTCTCGCTCTCTGTTTCTCTCTCTCTCTCTCGTTATGTCTGTCTCTCTCTCTCTCGTTATGTCTGTCTCGCTCTCTGTTTCTCTCTCTCTCGTTATGTCTCTCTCGTTATGTCCATTTCTCTTTCGTTAGGTCTGTCTCTCTCTCGTTATGTCCATTTCTCTCTCTCTCTCATTATGTCTCTCTCTCTCTCGGTTTCTCTCTCTCTCGTTATGTCTGTCTCTCTCTCGTTATGTCCATTTCTCTCTCTCTCATTATGTCTGTCTCTCTCTCGGTTTCTCTCTCTCTCGTTATGTCTGTCTCTCTCTCGTTATGTCTGTCTCTCTCTCGTTATGTCCATTTCTCTCTCTCTCGTTATGTCTGTCTCTCTCTCTCGTTATGTCTGTCTCTCTCTCATTATGTCCATTTCTCTCTCTCTCATTATGTCTGTCTCTCTCTCGGTTTCTCTCTCTCTCGTTATGTCTGTCTCTCTCTCGTTATGTCCATTTCTCTCTCTCTCATTATGTCTGTCTCTCTCTCGGTTTCTCTCTCTCTCGTTATGTCTGTCTCTCTCTCGTTATGTCTGTCTCTCTCTCGTTATGTCCATTTCTCTCTCTCTCGTTATGTCTGTCTCTCTCTCTCGTTATGTCTGAAGTGCAGACGCGGGCCAACAGTAAGCTGGATGCGAGCCAACAGTAAGCCATGCAGAGTTCCCTATTTTCCATGTGTTCCAGCAGGGCACAGAAAATATCCTGCTTCCAACAGACCCAACCTTACTGATCCTGTGTCACAGAAACATATCCTGCTTCCAACAGACCCAACCTGACTGATCCTGTGTCACAGAAACATATCCTGCTTCCAACAGACCCAACCTGACTGATCCTGTGCCACAGAAACATATCCTGCTTCCAACAGACCCAACCTGACTGATCCTGTGGCAGAGAAAAATACCCTGCTTCCAACAGACCCAACCTGACTGATCCTGTGCCACAGAAAAATACCCTGCTTCCAGTAGACCCAACCTGACTGATCCTGTGCCACAGAAAAATACCCTGCTTCCAACAGACCCAACCTGTGCGACCACACTCACGTCCATCTATACCTCTCACCATAGGAGCTGTCTATACAGCAGAAACACATCTGAGAGCAGATTATGGCAGAATGGCATTAGCCTCTATAGACAGGAATGATATGAAGCTGACACCGTGACAGATGTACAGAGTGGTAGACTTTATTGTAGTTCACTTGTAGGTTGTGTGTTATCTGTGTGGGTCGGTACACACAGAGGCAGACTACTGCTTTGATCTTCAAAGAGAGATGGGCTTCAACAAAGGGCAATAACAAGATAATAATGATCACCTAGGGTTGTTCTAAATGGCACACTATTCCCTACACCGCCCTATGGGCCCTGGTCACATGATAGTGCACTACATAGGGAACAGGGCGACTTTTTGAAAAAATACAATGCCAATCTAGAGCCATTACTCCACAGATCACAGAGTTGCGCTGGCCTTATAGCAACGGCAATATCTTACCCTGCCAGAGTGGGTGTTATATCTATTCCATGGTGCCACATTGCCCCCTGGTGGTGAAGATTGAGATTGTATTGTCGTTTCATAGGAGCGGGTGTGTGAGCACCGAGTAGCTACCTAGTAGTAGCAGTAACTACCTCTCAGAAATACCACGTCAGCTAACCACCAAGCTGAGCTCATGTATTTCCAGCTGTTGATAGTCGTTTCTGTAGTTCTCATAGTTCTCATGACACATTCCTAATGTCTGATCATGTTATGACAACGTCAGTAAATAGCCTTGGTTTGTTGGAGCCGGGGAGCGGCTCATAGGAGCAGGAGCCCATCTCCTGTTTCTGTAGTGTGAGGCAGCTGTACAGGTTCACCCCTTGGACAGGATGCTAATCTATTGCAGGGCAATGTAAGTAGGTTACAAGTTTTTGGTTAACAATAGAGGTTTGGACATGAAGGAGTGAAGGACTCCAACTGAACATGTCCACATTTTCCACTGTTACAAGATGTATGTCAACAGGTGTGATAAAACATCACAATATCTTATCAACCTGGGTTTTCAGAGGGCTCATCTATGAGAACACGTCAAAGAACACTGTTTCAGAGCAGGGCTCTTTTCTCCAAAATCACGGCTACAGATTGTGAGAAGTCTTAGACAACACCGCCACCATGTGGTGCAGGTGACACACTTCAACATTCCTGGGTTCTCATGAAATGACTCCACTTGGCTTTGTCTCAATTGCACACACAAAATAAGAAATTGCTGCATTTATAGACTTAATTTCTGTAATACAATTGCAACGATGAAGTAAGTATGTCTGTACCACCTGTAAAAACAGTATGGTGGAAGCTCATCATTAGACTTTTACCTGTTAATTATTTTAGATCAGTGAAATGAAGGAGAGGTGAGGAGGGGACAGAAAACATAGACAGGTGAGAAATAGTGATCTTACATTGATCTAATATAACTAGTATAAAACACATGCAAAGATGTGGCCTATTGTTAACAGTTGTGACCACGTCCTAAGTGGAGAAGCACACAAGAGAAGCATTAGACAGCAGAAGTCTCCAGACAACTCTCTATGGAACATGACACAATAGTAGTTAGCAAGCTTCTAAAACTATGGGAAACAAAAACATTTGGTGTAATACATTCCATTCCCAATCAGGTCATGTTAAAAGCACAGTGGTGTAATACATTCCATTCCCAATCAGGTCATGTTAAAAGCACAGTGGTGTAATACATTCCATTCCCAATCAGGTCATGTTAAAAGCACAGTGGTGTAATACATTCCATTCCCAATCAGGTCATGTTAAAAGCACAGTGGTGTAATACATTCCATTCCCAATCAGGTCATGTTAAAAGCACAGTGGTGTAATACATTCCATTCCCAATCAGGTCATGTTAAAAGCACAGTGGTGTAATACATTCCATTCCCAATCAGGTCATGTTAAAAGCACAGTGGTGTAATACATTCCATTCCCAATCAGGTCATGTTAAAAGCACAGTGGTGAAATAGTCGTTGGGTAATTCATTGTCCAGCCTGTTTACATGTATATTCTACTACCAGTCATTATCCAGCCCTGTTTACATGTATATTCTACTACCAGTCATTATCCAGCCCTGTTACATGTATATTCTACTACCAGTCATTATCCAGCCCTGTTTACATGTATATTCTACTACCAGTCATTTTCCAGCCCTGTTTACATGTATATTCTACTACCAGTCATTTTCCAGCCCTGTTTACATGTATATTCTACTACCAGTCATTATCCAGCCCTGTTTACATGTATATTCTACTACCAGTCATTATCCAGCCCTGTTTACATGTATATTCTACTACCAGTCATTATCCAGCCCTGTTTACATGTATATTCTACTACCAGTCATTATCCAGCCCTGTTTACATGTATATTCTACTACCAGTCATTATCCAGCCCTGTTTACATGTATATTCTACTACCAGTCATTATCCAGCCCTGTTTACATGTATATTCTACTACCAGTCATTATCCAGCCCTGTTTACATGTATATTCTACTACCAGTCATTATCCAGCCTGTTTACATGTATATTCTACTACCAGTCATTATCCAGCCCTGTTTACATGTATATTCTACTACCAGTCATTATCCAGCCCTGTTTACATGTATATTCTACTACCAGTCATTATCCAGCCCTGTTTACATGTATATTCTACTACCAGTCATTATCCAGCCCTGTTTACATGTATATTCTACTACCAGTCATTATCCAGCCCTGTTTACATGTATATTCTACTACCAGTCATTATCCAGCCCTGTTTACATGTATATTCTACTACCAGTCATTATCCAGCCCTGTTTACATGTATATTCTACTACCAGTCATTATCCAGCCCTGTTTACATGTATATTCTACTACCAGTCATTATCCAGCCCTGTTTACATGTATATTCTACTACCAGTCATTATCCAGCCCTGTTTACATGTATATTCTACTACCAGTCATTTTCCAGCCCTGTTTACATGTATATTCTACTACCAGTCATTTTCCAGCCCTGTTTACATGTATATTCTACTACCAGTCATTATCCAGCCCTGTTTACATGTATATTCTACTACCAGTCATTATCCAGCCCTGTTTACATGTATATTCTACTACCAGTCATTATCCAGCCCTGTTTACATGTATATTCTACTACCAGTCATTATCCAGCCCTGTTTACATGTATATTCTACTACCAGTCATTATCCAGCCCTGTTTACATGTATATTCTACTACCAGTCATTATCCAGCCCTGTTTACATGTATATTCTACTACCAGTCATTATCCAGCCCTGTTTACATGTATATTCTACTACCAGTCATTATCCAGCCCTGTTTACATGTATATTCTACTACCAGTCATTATCCAGCCCTGTTTACATGTATATTCTACTACCAGTCATTATCCAGCCCTGTTTACATGTATATTCTACTACCAGTCATTATCCAGCCCTGTTTACATGTATATTCTACTACCAGTCATTATCCAGCCCTGTTTACATGTATATTCTACTACCAGTCATTATCCAGCCCTGTTTACATGTATATTCTACTACCAGTCATTATCCAGCCCTGTTTACATGTATATTCTACTACCAGTCATTATCCAGCCCTGTTTACATGTATATTCTACTACCAGTCATTATCCAGCCCTGTTTACATGTATATTCTACTACCAGTCATTATCCAGCCCTGTTTACATGTATATTCTACTACCAGTCATTATCCAGCCCTGTTTACATGTATATTCTACTACCAGTCATTATCCAGCCCTGTTTACATGTATATTCTACTACCAGTCATTATCCAGCCCTGTTTACATGTATATTCTACTACCAGTCATTATCCAGCCCTGTTTACATGTATATTCTACTACCAGTCATTATCCAGCCCTGTTTACATGTATATTCTACT
Source organism: Oncorhynchus kisutch (assembly GCF_002021735.2). Classification (NCBI taxonomy): domain Eukaryota; kingdom Metazoa; phylum Chordata; class Actinopteri; order Salmoniformes; family Salmonidae; genus Oncorhynchus; species Oncorhynchus kisutch. Next base: position 67,990 of record NW_022262864.1, on the reverse strand, counting down.
ACCAGTCATTATCCAGCCCTGTTTACATGTATATTCTACTACCAGTCATTATCCAGCCCTGTTTACATGTATATTCTACTACCAGTCATTATCCAGCCCTGTTTACATGTATATTCTACTACCAGTCATTATCCAGCCCTGTTTACATGTATATTCTACTACCAGTCATTATCCAGCCCTGTTTACATGTATATTCTACTACCAGTCATTATCCAGCCCTGTTTACATGTATATTCTACTACCAGTCATTATCCAGCCCTGTTTACATGTATATTCTACTACCAGTCATTATCCAGCCCTGTTTACATGTATATTCTACTACCAGTCATTATCCAGCCCTGTTTACATGTATATTCTACTACCAGTCATTATCCAGCCCTGTTTACATGTATATTCTACTACCAGTCATTATCCAGCCCTGTTTACATGTATATTCTACTACAGTCATTATCCAGCCCTGTTTACATGTATATTCTACTACCAGTCATTATCCAGCCCTGTTTACATGTATATTCTATTAGTCATATGTACAGATCTACCTCAAACTACTCCAATATCACTGCACATTGTACATCTGGTATCAGCACAGACCCTGTATATAGCTTCCTCTCTCTGATGTCTCATTTCCCTTTATATATATATTACTTAAACTATTTTGATATTGATTACTGCACTGTTGGGTACAGCTTGGAAGTTAAGTATTTCACTGTTCTTGTGGATGAGATAATTACATTATAACTTCAAAACAAATGTATTTATAAAGCCCTTCATACATCAGCTGATATCTCAAAGTGCTGTACAGAAACCCAGCCTAAAACCCCAAACAGCAAGCAATGCAGGTGTAGAAGCACGAACTTGATCTTGAACACTACATAAATGCTTAACGAATCATATCAGCCTATGTCTCACTCCATAAATGCTTAACGAATCATATAAGCCTATGTCTCACTCCATAAATGCTTAACGAATCATATAAGCCTATGTCTCACTCCATAAATGCTTAACGAATCATATAAGCCTATGTCTCACTCCATAAATGCTTAACGAATCATATAAGCCTATGTCTCACTCCATAAATGCTTAACGAATCATATCAGCCTATGTCACACTCTATAAATGGTGTATGAACATACATAGTGCACCTTGTCACTTCTGGCATTTCACCCTACAGTGGACATTGTTGTCAAGCTTTTACAAACCATTTGTATAAATACGCTTACTGATTTGTACAGAAATGTATGTAGTGCTTATGAAGCTATATGAAGCATTTATAAGTCGTAATTTGTTGAAAGTGGGACTGAAAAAAATAATATATTAAATTAATCAGAAGCTGAAATTAATCAGATCCAAAGTGACTTAAAGTTACAAAAACGTACATGCAGGTGGAGGCAGAAAGTTAACCCACTATTCATGTGTTGCAAGTGGCATGTTCTACCAACTGATCTACAGAGGACCATGTTCTACCAACTGATCTACAGAGGACCATGTTCTACCAACTGATCTACAGAGGACCGTGCTCTACCAACTGGTCTACAGAGGACCATGTTCTACCAACTGATCTACAGAGGACCATGCTCTACCAACTGGTCTACAGAGGACCATGCTCTACCAACTGGTCTACAGAGGACCGTGCTCTACCAACTGGTCTACAGAGGACCGTGTTCTACCAACTGGTCTACAGAGGACCGTGTTCTACCAACTGGTCTACAGAGGACCGTGCTCTACCAACTGGTCTACAGAGGACCGTGCTCTACCAACTGGTCTACAGAGGACCGTGCTCTACCAACTGGTCTACAGAGGACCGTGCTCTACCAACTGGTCTACAGAGGACCGTGCTCTACCAACTGGTCTACAGAGGACCGTGCTCTACCAACTGGTCTACAGAGGACCGTGCTCTACCAACTGGTCTACAGAGGACCGTGCTCTACCAACTGGTCTACAGAGGACCGTGCTCTACCAACTGGTCTACAGAGGACCGTGCTCTACCAACTGGTCTACAGAGGACCGTGCTCTACCAACTGGTCTACAGAGGACCGTGCTCTACCAACTGGTCTACAGAGGACCGTGCTCTACCAACTGGTCTACAGAGGACCGTGCTCTACCAACTGGTCTACAGAGGAACATGCTCTTCTAACTGATCTACAGAGGACCATGCTCTACCAACTGATCTACAGAGGACCATGCTCTACCAACTGGTCTACAGAGGACCATGCTCTTCTAACTGATCTACAGAGGACCATGCTCTACCAACTGATCTACAGAGGACCATGCTCTGCCAACTGATCTACAGAGGACCATGCTCTACCAACTGGTCTACAGAGGACCATGCTCTGCCAACTGATCTACAGAGGACCATGCTCTACCAACTGATCTACAGAGGACCATGCTCTTCTAACTGATCTACAGAGGACCATGCTCTACTAACTCATCTACAGAGGACCATGCTCTACAGAGGACCATGCTCTACAGAGGACCATGCTCTACAGAGGACCATGCTCTACAGAGGACCATGCTCTTCTAACTGATCTACAGAGGACCATGCTCTTCTAACTGATCTACAGAGGACCATGCTCTACTAACTCATCTACAGAGGACCATGCTCTACAGAGGACCATGCTCTACAGAGGACCATGCTCTACAGAGGACCATGCTCTTCTAACTGATCTACAGAGGACCATGCTCTTCTAACTGATCTACAGAGGACCATGCTCTTCTTACTGATCTACAGAGGACCATGCTCTACAGAGGACCATGCTCTTCTAACTGATATACAGAGGACCATGCTCTACTAACTCATCTACAGAGGGTCACTCAGTAAACCCTGTCCCAAGAAATAGGCCCACTCCTGTCATGTCTGTGGAGGGGAGTGAATGACGGAGGACAGAAGGGAGGGAACAACGTTCTGGAGAGAAAAATAAATCTGTCCCCAGTGGCCATCACAGCTAATACACGCCAATAACACCCTGGAGTGTAATCAATGGCTAGTTACACTAGAGGGCGGCAGAGACTAACCCAGTAATGCCATGGAAGGACCGACTCCCGTAGTCAGTTGTACAACTGAATGCATTCAACTGAAGTGTGTCTTCCACATTTAACCCCTCTGAATCAGAGAGGTGCGGGGGTGCTACCTTAATCGACATCCAGTTGATTCAACTGGGCTCTAGCCTGGTCACAGATTGTGTGGTCTTGCCAACTCTTATGGTCATAGCAACAGCACACTACTGGAATCTATGACAGTCACTTGATACATAAAACATTGATAATATGCCAATACATGGCCCTGCAAAATATAGTCAACACCTTCTCTTTCCAACATCACGAGTTGCTATAATAACTAACTTTTATTCAGGATATGTTTAAGAGAACAACCTTTGGGATGTGTCTGTGGCCATCTCTACCCCGTGCTGACACTGCAGTCGGAGTAGCTTCACCAGCTGGTGTTGGAGGGGATACAGGACAAAGCAATACAGACCGCTGGCTGTGAAGACTGCTCACCAAAAGGTCATGCATCCACCCAGTGTCCTCCCCTCTGTCTCTGAGCAGGACCCCTCTCCAACTACACATTCCACAGCACTTGTGGCTATAACAACCTGAAGAAGTCTGAAAAGGCCAGTTTAACAATCACAGTCTGTTCAATACGCATCCCACACACACAGAACTACAGACACACGGATCTAACACACCTCATTGGTGATGTGGCTGCCGTGGTGGTCTGCTCTGTCTCTGGGGGGGGTCACACAGGACATTACACGCTCCTCTTCACACTGAAAATGTCTCCTTTATTCACCCCCAGAAAGAATGAAAAGGAGAGAGAGACGGAGAGGGGGACAGAGAACGAGGGAGCAATTGAGAGAAGGACCTCCCTGTGTGGACATGGGCACTTCTTTATCTAGCTAGGTAATACACACAGACGTTGAAATGTGGCCCCAAACACACATGTGGCCCCACACACACACACATGATCCCGAGGAGTGAAAGAGAGCTAGTTAGTCGGTGGTGGTCACAGGTTTGGTGGAATGTGACGTCCTGAAAATGGAACACAATGACACAAAGAGAAGGAGTTTTCCCTCCAAAAACAGGAGGATGAAAAGAGAGGCCACAGAGTGTGAGAGAGAGAGAGGGATCGAGAGAGAGAGAGGGATCGAGAGAGAGAGAGGGATCGAGAGAGAGAGGGATCGAGAGAGAGAGGGATCGAGAGAGAGAGAGAGAGGGATCGAGAGAGAGAGGGATCGAGAGAGAGAGAGGGATCGAGAGAGAGAGATCGAGAGAGAGAGAGGGATCAAGAGAGAGAGATCGAGAGAGAGATCGAGAGAGAGAGAGAGAGAGGGATCGAGAGAGAGAGAGAGGGATCGAGAGAGAGAGGGATCGAGAGAGAGAGGGATCGAGAGAGAGAGGGATCGAGAGAGAGCGAGAGAGAGAGGGATCGAGAGAGAGAGAGAGGGATCGAGAGAGAGAGAGAGGGATCGAGAGAGAGAGGGATCGAGAGAGAGAGAGAGGGATCGAGAGAGAGAGGGATCGAGAGAGAGAGAGAGAGAGAGAGGGATCGAGAGGGATCGAGAGAGAGAGGGATCGAGAGGGATCGAGAGGGATCGAGAGGGATCGAGAGGGGGATTAAGAGAGAGATCGAGAGAGAGGGATCGAGAGAGAGAGGGATCGAGAGAGAGAGAGGGATCGAGAGAGAGAGGGATCGAGAGAGAGAGAGAGAGAGAGAGAGAGATCGAGAGAGAGATAACCTCTCTCCTGTACTGTAAGAGATAACCTCAATCCTGTACTGTATAACCTCTCTGTAAGCAACATGCAGCCACCTGGAGTTCAGAACATACAACTCTTTCAGAAGTCATGAGGGTGGTCCTTACTTGTGTGCTAATTCTCACCTAATATGACACACACACACACACACACACACACAAAGAGAGACAGACATATGCATACAGACACACAGGGGCCTACACACACACAAAAGCATATAAACAGATGTACAGGTGCACACACAGACCTGCCTGAAAAACAACTATTCACACAGACCTGCCTGAAAAACAACTATTCACACAGACCTCCCCCGAAAAACAACTATTCACACACAGACCTTTCTGAAAAAACTATTTTGCAGAGCCTCCTAGCTCAAGACATCCAGTCACTCAGATACAACAGTCCCTCACTGTTCCAGACTGTCTCTTTCTTCGCTCTCCTCCTGCCCTTGGGACAGCATCTCCCATTGACCAGTGTGTTAGGATCCATAGTATCCCTGTGTGGTGGTGGGAGGTGGGTCCTAGTGGGTGGTGCAGTCTGGCCTTCCTGTTGCTCTGAGCGGATAAAGCAGAGCCTCTGTCCTGACAGAGATGCCCCTGTACTCCACTGGGAGACTGGGAGAGTCTATTTGCTCGGTGTGTCTAACTGACTGACTGTGCAGGGGGAGGGAGAGGAGGGAGCTAGACTGGACACATGCCCTCAGGCAACAACTTCACCTCCCTCTAGTCTACTTTCTCTCATTCACCCTTCTCCCTCGTCTCCCTCTTCTCATTCATCTCATTCATCTCTACCCTCTGTCCTCTTCTCTCTCCTCTCTACCCTCTACCCTCGGTCCTCTTCTCTCTCCTCTCTACCCTCGGTCCTCTTCTCTCTCCTCTCTACCCTCGGTCCTCTTCTCTCTCCTCTCTACCCTCGGTCCTCTTCTCTCTCCTCTCTACCCTCGGTCCTCTTCTCACTCCTCTCTACCCTCGGTCCTCTTCTCACTCCTCTCTACCCTCTGTCCTCTCACTCCTCTCTACCCTCTGTCCTCTCACTCATCTCTACCCTCTGTCCTCTCACTCATCTCTACCCTCTGTCCTCTCACTCATCTCTACCCTCTGTCCTCTCACTCATCTCTACCCTCTGTCCTCTCACTCATCTCTACCCTCTGTCCTCTCACTCATCTCTACCCTCTGTCCTCTCACTCATCTCTACCCTCTGTCCTCTCACTCATCTCTACCCTCTGTCCTCTCACTCATCTCTACCCTCTGTCCTCTCACTCATCTCTACCCTCTGTCCTCTCACTCATCTCTACCCTCTGTCCTGTCCTCTCACTCATCTCTACCCTCTGTCCTCTCACTCATCTCTGTCCTCTGTCCTCTCACTCATCTCTGTCCTCTCACTCATCTCTACCCTCTCATCTCTACCCTCTACCCTCTCATCTCTACCTCTACTCTCTCATCTCTACCCTCTACCCTCTCATCTCTACCCTCTACCCTCTCATCTCTACCCTCTCTCTCTCTCTCTCATCTCTACCCTCTCTCTCTCATCTCTACCCTCTCTCTCTCATCTCTACCCTCTCTCTCTCTCTCTCTCATCTCTACCCTCTCTCTCTCTCATCTCTACCCTCTCTCTCTCTCTCTCATCTCTACCCTCTCTCTCTCATCTCTACCCTCTCTCTCTCTCATCTCTACCCTCTCTCTCTCTCATCTCTACCCTCTCTCTCATCTCTACCCTCTCTCTCTCATCTCTACCCTCTCTCTCTCTCATCTCTACCCTCTCTCTCTCATCTCTACCCTCTCTCTCTCATCTCTACCCTCTCTCTCTCATCTCTACCCTCTCTCTCTCATCTCTACCCTCTCTCTCTCTCTCATCTCTACCCTCTCTCTCTCATCTCTACCCTCTCTCTCTCTCTCATCTCTACCCTCTACCCTCTCATCTCTACCCTCTCTCTCTCTCATCTCTACCCTCTCTCTCTCATCTCTACCCTCTCTCTCTCATCTCTACCCTCTCTCTCTCTCTCTCTCTCATCTCTACCCTCTCTCTCTCTCATCTCTACCCTCTCTCTCTCTCTCTCATCTCTACCCTCTCTCATCTCTACCCTCTCTCTCTCTCATCTCTACCCTCTCTCTCTCTCATCTCTACCCTCTCTCTCTCATCTCTACCCTCTCTCTCTCTCATCTCTACCCTCTCTCTCTCATCTCTACCCTCTCTCTCTCATCTCTACCCTCTCTCTCATCTCTACCCTCTCTCTCATCTCTACCCTCTCTCTCTCATCTCTACCCTCTCTCGCTCTCTCTCTCATCTCTACCCTCTCTCTCTCTCTCTCTCTATCTCTACCCTCCCTCTGTCTCTCTCTCATCTCTACCCTCTCTCTCTCTCTCATCTCTACCCTCTCTCTCTCTCTCATCTCTACCCTCTCTCTCTCTCTCATCTCTACCCTCTCTCTCATCTCTACCCTCTCTCTCATCTCTACCCTCTCTCTCATCTCTACCCTCTCTCTCATCTCTACCCTCTCTCTCATCTCTACCCTCTCTCTCATCTCTACCCTCTCCCTCATCTCTACCCTCTCTCTCATCTCTACCCTCTCTCTCTCTCTCATCTCTACCCTCTCTCTCTCATCTCTACCCTCCTCTCTCCTCTCTCTCTCATCTCTACCCTCTCTCTCTCTCTCTCTCTCATCTCTACCCTCCTCTCCCCTCTCTCTCTCTCTCCTATCTCTACCCTCTTCTCTCATCTCTACTCTCTCTCTACCCTCTCTCTCTCTCTCTCATCTCTACCCTCTCTCTCTCTCTCATCTCTACCTCTCTCTCTCTCTCTCATCTCTACCCTCTCCTCCTCCGCTCTCCTCTCATCTCTACCCTCTCTCTCTCATCTCTACCCTCTCTCTCATCTCTACCCTCTCTCTCTCATCTCTACCCTCTCTCTCATCTCTACCCTTCTCTCTCATCTCTACCCTCTCTCTCATCTCTACCCTCTCTCTCATCTCTACCTCTCTCTCATCTCTACCCTCTCTCTCTCTCTCTCTCTCACTCTACCCTCTCTCTCTCTCTCTCTCTCATCTCTACCCTCTCTCTCTCTCTCTCTCTCATCTCTACCCCTTCTCTCTCTCTCTCTCATCTCTACCCTCTCTCTCTCTCTCTTCTCTCTCTCTACTCTCTCACCCTCTCTCTCTCTCTCTCTCTCTACCCTCTCTCTCTCTCTTCATCTTCTACCCTCTCTTCTCATCTCTACCCTCTCTCTCATCTCTACCCTCCTCTCATCTCTACCCTCTCTCTCATCTCTCCCTCTCTCTCTCTCTCTCATCTCTACCCTCTCTCTCTCTCTCTCTCTCTCATCTCTACCCTCTCTCTCATCTCTACCCTCTCTCTCATCTCTACCCTCTCTCTCTCTCTCTCTCTCATCTCTACCCTCTCTCTCTCTCTCTCATCTCTACCCTCTCTCTCTCTCTCATCTCTACCCTCTCTCTCATCTCTACCCTCTCTCTCATCTCTACCCTCTCTCTCATCTCTACCCTCTCTCTCATCTCTACCCTCTCTCTCATCTCTACCCTCTCTCTCATCTCTACCCTCTCTCTCATCTCTACCCTCTCTCTCATCTCTACCCTCTCTCTCATCTCTACCCTCTCTCTCATCTCTACCCTCTCTCTCTCATCTCTAAAGATAATAAACAGTGAGTAGCAGCACTGTAAAAACAAGTGGGGGTCAATGCAAATAGTCTGGGTAGCCATTTGATTATTTGGTCAGCCGTCATGGCTTGGGGGTAGAAGCTGTTAAGGAGCCTTTTGGACATAGACTTAGTTCTCTAGTACCGCTTGCCATGTGGTAGCAGAGAGAACAGTCTAGGACTTGGGTGACTGGAGTCTTTAAGAATTTGTTGGGCCTTCCTCTGAAAACATGAAAATGTTTAAAATGTGTATTGACACTTTTGCCTAATCACTTATACTAGTCTTGATAGGAATTATGGATAGTTTTAATGATTTTTAAGGAAAATAGTTGTATTGAACATTGTCACTAGTATTAGTATTGAGGTCCTGGATGGCAGGAAGCTTGGCCCCAGTGATGTACTGGGCTGTACGTGGACACCAAAGAACTTCAAACTCTCGACACGCTCCATTACAGCCACGTCGATGTGAATGGGGGCATGTTCAGCCCTCCTTTTCTTGTAGTCCACAATCATCTCCTATGATCTGTATCTGAGAGATATGACCTGTATCTGAGAGATATGACCTGTATCTGAGAGATATGGCCTGTATCTGAGAGATATGGCCTGTATCTGAGAGATATGACCTGTATCTGAGAGATATGACCTGTATCTGAGAGATATGACCTGTATCTGAGAGATATGACCTGTATCTGAGAGATATGACCTGTATCTGAGAGATATGACCTGTATCTGAGAGATATGATCTGTATCTGAGAGATATGATCTGTATCTGAGAGATATGATCTGTATCTGAGAGATATGATCTGTATCTGAGAGATATGACCTGTATCTGAGAGATATGACCTGTATCTGAGAGATATGACCTGTATCTGAGAGATATGACCTGTATCTGAGAGATATGTCCTGTATCTGAGAGATATGTCCTGTATCTGAGAGATATGACCTGTATCTGAGAGATATGACCTGTATCTGAGAGATATGACCTGTATCTGAGAGATATGACCTGTATCTGAGAGATATGACCTGTATCTGAGAGATATGATCTGTATCTGAGAGATATGATCTGTATCTGAGAGATATGACCTGTATCTGAGAGATATGACCTGTATCTGAGAGATATGACCTGTATCTGAGAGATATGTCCTGTATCTGAGAGATATGTCCTGTATCTGAGAGATATGACCTGTATCTGAGAGATATGTCCTGTATCTGAGAGATATGACCTGTATCTGAGAGATATGTCCTGTATCTGAGAGATATGACCTGTATCTGAGAGATATGACCTGTATCTGAGAGATATGACCTGTATCTGAGAGATATGACCTGTATCTGAGAGATATGACCTGTATCTGAGAGATATGACCTGTATCTGAGAGATATGGCCTGTATCTGAGAGATATGACCTGTATCTGAGAGATATGGCCTGTATCTGAGAGATATGTCCTGTATCTGAGAGATATGACTTGTATCTAAGAGATACGTTTTATTTATTTAACCTTTATTTAACTAGGCAAGTTAGTTAAGAACAAATGCTTATTTACAATGACGGCCTACCCCAGACGGCATTGGGCCAATTGTGCGCCGCCCTATGGGACTCTCAATCACGGCCAGTTGTGATACAGCCTGGAATCGAACCAGGGTCTGTAGTGACGCCTCTAGCACTGAGATGCAGTGCCTTAGACCACTGTGCCACTCAGGAGCCCACATGACCTGTATCGAAGAGAGAACATAGACATGTTTGAGGAAGAGGTCTGTGAGACATAAGGCTTCATGTGGATGATGGAATTAATTCATCAATGATGAAAGGAGCAGGATGAACCACTCAGAGTGGAGGGACATTATCCAGTGTTTCTGTAGCAGTGATCCCTGGTCTGATGATGACTGCTGTAGCCCTCCTGTAAGAGTGGTCCCTGGTCTGACGCTGACTGCTGTAGCCGTCCTGTAAGAATGGTCCCTGGTCTGACGCTGACTGCTGTAGCCGTCCTGTAAGAGTGGTCCCTGGTCTGATGATGACTGCTGTAGCCCTCCTGTAAGAGTGGTCCCTGGTCTGATGATGACTGCTGTAGCCGTCCTGTAAGAGTGGTCCCTGGTCTGATGATGACTGCTATAGCCATCCTGTAAGAGTGGTCCCTGGTCTGACGCTGACTGCTACAGCCGTCCTGTAAGAATGGTCCCTGGTCTGACGCTGACTGCTATAGCCATCCTGTAAGAGTGGTCCCTGGTCTGATGATGACTGCTGTAGCCCTCCTGTAAGAGTGGTCCCTGGTCTGACGCTGACTGCTATAGCCATCCTGTAATAGTGGTCCCTGGTCTGACGCTGACTGCTATAGCCGTCCTGTAATAGTGGTCCCTGGTCTGATGATGACTGCTGTATCTATCCTGTAAGAGTGGTCCCTGGTCTGACGCTGACTGCTATAGCCGTCCTGTAATAGTGGTCCCTGGTCTGATGATGACTGCTATAGCCGTCCTGTAATAGTGGTCCCTGGTCTGACGCTGACTGCTATAGCCGTCCTGTAATAGTGGTCCCTGGTCTGATGATGACTGCTATAGCCGTCCTGTAATAGTGGTCCCTGGTCTGATGATGACTGCTATAGCCGTCCTGTAATAGTGGTCCCTGGTCTGATGCTGACTCTAGCTGTCCTGTATGAGTGGTCCCTGGTGAGAGGACAGTGGGTGGTGGTAGACTAACATTAGAGAGGAGAGGACAATGGGTGGTAGACTAACATTAGAGGGGAGAGGACAGTGGGTGGTGGTAGACTAACATTAGAGGGGAGAGGACAGTGGGTGGTGGTAGACTAACATTAGAGGGGAGAGGACAATGGGTGGTGGTAGACTAACATTGGAGGGGAGAGGACAGTGGGTGGTGGTAGACTAACATTAGAGGGGAGAGGACAATGGGTGGTAGACTAACAGAGGGGAGAGGAGAATGGGTGGTGGTAGACTAACATTAGAGGGGAGAGGACAGTGGGTGGTGGTAGACTAACATTAGAGGGGAGAGGACAGTGGGTGGTGGTAGACTAACATTAGAGGGGAGAGGACAGTGGGTGGTGGGAGAGGACAGTGGGTGGTGGTAGACTAACATTAGAGGGAGAGGACAGTGGGTGGTGGTAGACTAACATTAGAGGGGAGAGGACAATGGGTGGTGGTAGACTAACATTAGAGGGGAGAGGACAATGGGTGGTGGTAGACTAACATTAGAGGGGAGAGGACAATGGGTGGTGGTAGACTAACATTAGAGGGAGAGGACAGTGGGTGGTGGTAGACTAACATTAGAGGGGAGAGGACAGTGGGTGGTGGGAGAGGACAGTGGGTGGTGGTAGACTAACATTAGAGGGAGAGGACAGTGGGTGGTGGTAGACTAACAGAGGGGAGAGGACAATGGGTGGTGGTAGACTAACATTAGAGGGGAGAGGACAATGGGTGGTGGTAGACTAACATTAGAGGGGAGAGGACAGTGGGTGGTGGTAGACTAAAATTAGAGGGGAGAGGACAGTGGGTGGTGGTAGACTAACAGGACAACAGGAGAGAATCACCAACGGAGGAAAAATCCCCAAAGCGCTGAGAAAAACCATCTTGCTTAAAATCAGACACACACTTTCTCCCTCCTTCCCCCCACTCACACACAGACACACACTTTCTCCCTCCCTCCCCCCACTCACACACAGACACACACACAAACATATACACCTCCGAACAAAGGTGCCATTTTTCTCAGGAAGGGTCAGCAGTTCCCTCCATCAGACAGGGGCTTGTTCTTGGTCGGAGGCAGCTAGGAGCTGGGCTGCCCAATCTCAGGCCACCCTCTCCCTAGCTCCCCTGGCTCCGACTGGCCCCCTCCAACACCGGCCCCCTCCCACCCCAGAGACAAGCTCCCCATTGTTCCTGCACCACTAATAAGTGACAGTTCTCCTGGTCAGAACCAACTTTAGAGCCATTCTAAACACACAAGGTTTTTGAGAAGTCATGGGACAGTTATTTCTGGTAGGGTTGATGATGTGAATGGGAATACAAGTATTTCCTCACAGAGCAGTTAGTTTCCAGGGTCCGTGGGAAACCAGAGTCCCGTCTTTATATTAAGTCAAGAAGTACAAACCACACATTTACTATGAACATGCACAATTATGTCATAAATTAATCACTCCTCTCCTGTTCAATTTCCCTTCAGTCAATTCAGAAGGCCATGACATCCTCCACTCTAATGTTCACCTGGAGGTCATGTCCACCAGGGTGCCACACACACACACAGTGTTAGCAGACCAGAGACAGCACAGTGCACTACCCAAGGTGAACCTTCAGTCAGTTTGGACATGATAAATCCCCACTGAGCCTAAGCCTGTAAACACACCATTAACCCTCTGCTCCACCGCAGCAACATGGTCTGTTCACCTTCAAACACCATTCATCACGGGGACTATGACAGTCCTCCTGCTGCAGGTCTGTATGGGCACGCCAGCACACGGCAGGTCCTGGTGCACGGATTCTGTCACGAGACCCGTAGTGCCCTGTGAGTAGATTACACACACCCAATGGTTCCTAACGTTTGGTGAATGTTCCCTGGGTGTTGTTGGACTATCACAGCCCCTCCTGCAGGCCTGTATTATTTATCAGGCTTCGGGTCCTGTCTGGAGCAGGTGTCTGGCTCTGGCTCTGTCATTGAAGCAGGTACAACAGGGTACACTAGGGCCAGGGCAGCAATGTTGTCTGAATGTTCCCTCAGCGTTGCAGGAGGATCACAACGCTGCAGGCCGCCTTTCTGGGCTAATATCCACAAAGTGGCTCAACGTTGGAGTGCTACTACAATAAGATTATATTGACAGGGGGAACCTGATCCTAGATCAGCACTCCTTTGATACGCTTTGTGAATAGACAAACACTTTGTCATTGAGGCAGATACAGGTCTGTGAGTAGAGTACAGAGTACACAACTCCCTGTTGTCTGAACGCTGCCCGAGTGTTGTGCAAACTGAGGTAATGTCCCATGACCGCAGCGCATCAAAGGCTTTCACATACAGAACAAGACAAACGCTACAGAAACACCAGGACGGCGACAGGGGAGTGTCCGTCCTTTCTGACGAACCAAGTGTCGTTTCTGTGAGCGATTTCCTGTCCTCTCAATGTTTCAGTGTAAAATAATCTGTCAGGACTTTGTGTAGAAATCTCTCACAGCAGCGTTATAAATGGATACTGTACGTCTAGATATTACCATGTTACAACTGTTGATCCTATTTAGAGGGTTAGGCTTTGCAATGAGGCCAAGAAATACAGAAAAATCTACAGACAACGCCACACTCCATAAGTCAAATCAACTCCATAATATATGTTGCCTGCAGTTATGGCAAATGTCTCCATTTGGCTTGGAGGTTGTGTTGCCAAAATACCTCAGACTTTCAGTAATGAGAGAATGACTTGTAGCAAAACATCAGTGAAGTAAATGTCGACTTCTTAACTGAGTCTGACCTTGTTGTGGATACCTCTCACCGCTGTGGTTCACCACAAGCCTATCATATCACACTGCAGCCAGCTCCTTCAACTCTGCAAGAAAGATGCTTCCTCATTTAGAAGCAGCTTTCTTGCAGAGTCATTTTAAGCAGCTATAAGCGGAGTCCAAAAAATGAAAGAAACTCAACAATCTAAAATATGATTTCCTGAAATGTTCTGTGTTGTGACAGGCAGGCCTGGCTGGGGAGTGTGGTGTTTTGTGCTCTGTTGTGCTGTGCAGACAGTGTACCTCTCCAGGCCTGGCTGGGGAGTGTGGTGTTTTGTGCTCTGTTGTGCTGTGCAGACAGTGTACCTCTCCAGGCCTGGCTGGGGAGTGTGGTGTGTTGTGCTCTGTTGTGCTGTGCAGACAGTGTACCTCTCCAGGCCTGGCTGGGGAGTGTGGTGTTTTGTGCTCTGTTGTGCTGTGCAGACAGTGTACCTCTCCAGGCCTGGCTGGGGAGTGTGGTGTGTTGTGCTCTGTTGTGCTGTGCAGACAGTGTACCTCTCCAGGCCTGGCTGGGGAGTGTGTTGTGCTCTGTTGTGCTGTGCAGACAGTGTACCTCTCCAGGCCTGCACCACACAGGTCCAGGTCAGCCTAGCCGTGTGCAGGACAGATGCTGGGTGTGAGACGGGTCCCGTAAACAGAGCCCCGACACACATCCCTCCCGGAAGAAGACGAGGCTCAATCGAAGAAGGGAGCGGAATAAAAACGACATTAAAAACACCCAGTGTTTTGTCAAGGTCCGCTCGTTGACACAAAGTCTGTCTCTGTGTCCCTCTCGCGGTGCCCTGATAAAGGAATGATTGTGTGTCGGGGGCTCTGACTGAGTTTATTTGACACTCCAGCTCCTTTTGTGAAGGCAAGTGTCCCACCGCCTATGGCCTCCATGAGAGTCACTTGGCGTTGGACAGAGGGTCCCTCTTCAGAGGAGAAAGGACTCTTGTTTGGGGAACATTTTAATGGGGGAGGGGTTGCAGGGGGGTTGGAGGGGTGGATGGGGGGTGCTGCTCTGCCCTCTGTGGTGTAAACAGGCAGGCATATAGTGGGGTCTCTATCCCCGGACCTCAACAATAGACTGAATTCTTTACTGCTAAGGAACTGGAGGTGGAGAAAGAGAGGGATGGAGGGTGAGGAGAGGAGATGCTTCTTAAGGGCCGAGGAGGCATCGAGAGAGAGAGCGAGAGCGAGAGAGAAACTGTCTTAACCCATGTTCTTTATGTGCAGACCAGAGCTCCCAGGGACGCAGAGTAAACAGTCTTAACAGCTTTGAAATGACAAACCATTCAAAGTGACACAGAGGACTCATAATGAGTTGCTCATAATGAGGTGTGAGCATCTATCCTCATGGGCAGGAGTGCTGCAGTACACCATGATAAACAGCATATCCAGTTGCCAAGCTGTAGTCTGCTGGTGAGAAGTCCATGGGACACACAGATCTACACAGGAAACACAGTGCTTCAACCCCAGATAATGTCCAATGTCTATCATCATGTAAACAGGCACACACACAAAACAGCATTCATCTCACATGGTCCTTAATGACAATGGGGAAAAGTGAGAGCAATACTTTGGTACGGTGATCACTTAGACCCAAATCAAATGGATGAAATCATTGGACCACAGCAGGTGATATGCATATGAAAGAGAGTGAATAGACTGCATTTCATATAGTCTGTAACCATGCAATTACCCATGTTTACCCATTGCATGTGTAGGCCTAAACTGTCTGCATGACAGCATTAGCATGTGATGATGACAGTTGCATTGAAAGGCTTCCCTGTGTCATAGCAACCACTCCCAAGTTATTTAGTCACAGCTGAGTAGAGTGATATGGGAGAGGTGACAAGCCTGTACACTGAGTGTACAAAACATGAAGAATACCTGGCCTTTCCATGACATTGACTGACCAGGTGAATCCAGGTGAAAGATATGATTCCTCATTGATGTCCCTTAACGATGTCTCTTGTTAAATCCACGTCAATCAGTATAGATGAAGAGGAGACAGGTTAAAGAAGGATGTTTAAGCCTTGAGACAATTGAGAAATGGATTGTGTATGTGTCATTCACAGGGTGAATGGCCAATACAACATATTTAAGTGCCTTTAAACGGGGTAGTAGGTAGTAGTAGTCCTAAATCATAGCACAACTGGGTAGTGGCACGCACCTCTCCGAGCGCAGACGACTGGGTCCAACGCTGTGAGAATATTCCCGTTAAGCGCTTGAACGCTCGCTCATGACAGGTTTTCAACTCAAGGGGGCTTCAAAGATCTATTCCTCTTCTGAATTATACGACACTGCAAACCAGTTGTAATATGTGTTACATACAGGCGTAACGTCACAGAGGCATTTGCATGGAGACTTGGCATGCTTGGCGCGCGCTGGCAGCAAGCATGCACCATAACCGGGAGGGTGTAGCTGTTCCAGGGAACCGACGAACAGCTGAACTATTAGGAGATGTTAGGTAAAGTCAACAATACTCAAAACCTCCTTACTCGGTATCTATGAAACATCCCATGACATTCGGTATCATCTCCTGCATTACAAGAAGCTATGTCATTTATATGAGGTCTCTGAGCTTTCCCCACAACGTTACACTAGGAAACACTATACTGAGATCAAAATTGTAAAACGTTTGAAATACCGGAACAGCAAGAAAGAGGACTAAGAATTCCACTGTACCTGTCAGGTGATAATCCATTTAGGAGTGCGTAATGGGATAATCCATTCCGTGTAGATGTCCAAAACATGGGTACCAATTACCCCAATATGTACCACAAAAACATACTATCCAATCCCATTGCACTGTTCAACCACCATCCTGCAAATCATCCAACATCGTAGTGATCCAGCATTGTGCGTGTTATTTCCATCGGTAACCGCTGAACTTTAGCCATCGGTCACTGCGAATAGGATATCCTCAAGAGACCCATTGACCGGCGTGTCTGTGCCCGACCATAGGAGTCCCTGCACCGGACTTCTCTGGTCCTGTAGTTGGGTGTCAATGCGAACGCTGTAGCTTGACACACGTTCCGCGTAAAAGACAAGACACAATTATCCAGTAGAACAATTAATAAAAGGTTGTATTGAATCCAGAAAAATGTTGTATCCTTATAAATTCCAGTTTTCAAAATAACAATAATTCCCTCACGTGTAGCATACTTCTCTCCAGGCTCCGCTATCCGGAGAGATGAATCCTCTCTCTGCGTGACTCCTGAGAAGAGCGGGTTTCAAAATTATACACTGATGAAGGAAACAGACAAATCCATATGATCACTTGTAAATGTGACATCCTTGTAATCCCGAATGATAAGTAATATCCAGAGTAGGACCACAGCACACTGGCTGGATCGCAGCCGCTAATCCACACACCCACGTCAAGCGTCCTCCCCGAGAGCCGAAGCTGCACTGAGCCATGCTTAGTGTAGTACAGCACATTGCGTTCCAGGCTCACCTGACGTAGTGAAGCAATGCGCGATGGGAAATGTAGTGTAAAACTGTTAGTAGTTTGTTACCATTCTGTGAAGTGTGACTTACAGCTAGCTACATTAAGATAGTTTCTTATAATTTTTATTAACCACAAACAGATTCAGGGTGAAATCATAGATCCAAGCGATAGGATAATGAAAATGACTAGATAATTGGTTGACATTATTGATGCAAGCACTCAATTTGTTACACGCTCTCTCCGGATAGCGTTCGTCGTAACGAGGAGACCAAGGCGCAGCGTGATGAGTATACATTCCTCTTTATTAAAGGGAGAACACTTAAACAAACTAACAAAACGACCGTGAAGCTATAAACACTGGTGGTGACACAGGCAACTAATACATAGACAATAACCCACGAAATACCCCAGGAATATGGCTACCTAAATATGGTCCCCAATCAGAGACAACGACAAACAGCTGCCTCTGATTGAGAACCAATCTAGGCAACCATAGACATAAAAACACCTAGACCCTAGAAAAACCCCATAAACATACAAAAACCCTAGACAGGTTAAAACACATATATCACCCTCGTCACACCCTGACCTAACCAAAATAATAAAGAAAACAAAGAATACTAAGGTCAGGGTGTGACACTGGTACAGTATTTTTTGCCCTTTCATTTATATGTTTTAGCATTTAAGAATCTCTCTGGGGATGGACTTCAGCCACATGTCTAGTCTAGTATATGGTTCAGAAATGACCTATTTACATGAGCAAGATACTGTATATACCCATGATATAGTTTGCCTACAACTATAAGGATACCTGTGGTATATGAACAATACAGCCAACATTAAAGACATCATTTGACGTAAGTAATTAGCAACGATTCTCCCATTTAAGCTTCAATTATAAATATGTGGCTACTCCAGACCAGTTCCACTCCTCAAACTGAAGTGACATATTGTTGTGACATAGCCTAGCGTGTGACATAGCCTAGTGTGTGACATAGCCTAGTGTGTGACATAGCCTAGCGTGTGACATAGCCTAGCGTGTGACCTAGCCTAGCGTGTGACCTAGCCTAGCGTGTGACCTAGCCTAGCGTGTGAGCTGCTAAAAGGTCAGTAGAGTGAGTAATAGTGTTCCTCAGTCATTCCAGGGAGATATGAGGGTTGTCGGTGCCTTGAACCACCTTCCTATGAATGGACCACTTGTCTTCCTTAGTTACCTCACTACCTACTTTAATGTCTTAATCACCTCCAGGATATAACTTTTATTTCTGGAATCAGGAGTTCTAACGCTGGAAAATAAGGAGTGGATTCCATGGGAATGGATAAAGGGCTGTATTTCCCCCTCATGGAAAATGATATGAGGTGCTGATCTAGGATCAGTTTTGCCTTTTAGATCCATATTAAATAAGAACTATAGCTACTTTAACCGTTGCCTATTTCTCCCAGAAGTGTTGTGTATAGGGTAATAATCACTGACTGTGTCCAATTGCCCAACAACACAGAGACTGAAACTACTGGTTGTGCCAATCTCACCATTTCTATGATGTAGCCTGCTCTGAAAGTGAGGCTAGTAAATGAACAATGACAACAACTGATATTGAGGAGGGAGTTGGGGGACGGGGGACAATTCATCATGTTGGAAACACTTTATAATACATTTAGTGAATTAGTGTTACGATATTTATAAATGTTTGATGATTTCTGAACATTTAATAAGCATTTATAATGGCTTACTCATTACAGGCATTATAAAGTGTTAGCAACACTTCTTCTAAGCATCCTTAAGTGTCCATAATAAAAGAGAATAGAAACATTTCAACGGGAGCGACTGACAAAAAGATCTGCTCCAGATTTCCCTGCACACCCAGTCTGCATGCCTCTCCAAACCAAAGCAATCCTGCTGTAACTCAAATGCATGCGATTCTGTCAATTGCAGGTACTTGATCGTTTTCTTGTGTGCCGGGTTGAAAAGTGGTCGGTGGCTTGCACACACAGCATTGCGTGACTATAGCCCTGGATGAAAACACAAAGGCATTGTTTTCAGTGATCTAACTCCCTTTATAGTAACTCAACTGCATTCCTGTCTCGCATTCCTTAGCCACCACTGCTGTGAAGGTCTTTTTTCTTTCCTTTGGAGGAGGAAAAATAGTGAGGGAAGAAGGTATTGGAAATGTTTTGGTGCTCCAGAATATAATATAATAGCCTACTTAATTGTCAATTTTGTGAGAAACTGACTTTTGCCTATCAGAACATCCACCGTGTCATACATAAAGTGAAGAGCAATAAGATAAGAAATGTAACGTTATGTAAGAAATGAGTTGTGGTGCTGTCAACTATGTACAATAATTAACACCCATAATGATTTCATTTGTTTTCATTGTGGCCCTGAGATTACATTTCCTTGTAGTTGCTCATCAGGGAAGTAGGAATGGCATTTGTTAAGTCTTCCCCTGGCTGTCATAAAACATTAAGGAACTCTATCATGGCAAAGCGCGCACTAGGAACAGTCATTAGGAACAGCTGCATATACAGCACTTCCTTATGAAGCGCTGTTTGTCTGGCAGGAACATTACACCAACACATGCCAGAGGGAGAGTGACAATGAGGCCTGATGATAAAGCCTGTAATGGAAGCATGCATGGAATACAATTGCCCCCCCCCCCCCCCCACACACACACATCATTCTACACACAATAGCCCATAATGACATAGCAAAAACAGTTTTTTTGAAATATTAGAAAATGTATAAGAAATACAAAGCTGAAATATCACACTTACATAAATTAGTATTCAACACCTTTAACTCGGTTGAAGCACCTTTGGCAACGATTGCAGCATCAAGTCTAACCACTAGGTAGCCTAGTGTTTAGTGTTTAGAGCGTTGGACTTGTAACTGAAATGTTGCATGATCGAATCCCTGATCTGACAAGGTAAAAAAAAAAATTGAAATCTGTTGTTCTGCCCCTGAACAAGGCAGTTAACCCACTCTTCCTAGGCCGTCATTGAAAATAAGAATTCGCTCTTAACTGACTTGTTAAATAGTTAAATAAAGGTAAAAATAAATAGAAAGTATTCTATGACGCTACAAGCTTGGCACACCTGTATTTGGGGAGTTCTTCCCATGCAGATGCTATCAAGCTCTGTCAGGTTGGATGGGGAAAGTTGCTGCTCAGTTATTTTCAGGTCTGTCCAGAGTTCATAGATTGGGTTCAAGTCCAGGCTCTGGCTGGGCCACTCAAGGACATTCAGTGACTTGTCCCGAAGCCACATCTTCATTGTCTTGGCTGTGTGCTTAGGGTCGTTGTCCTGTTGGAAGGTGAACCTTCACCCCAGTCTGAGGTCCTGAGCGCTATGGAGTAGGTTTTCATCAAGGATCTCTCTGTACTTTGCTCCATTCATCTTTCCCTCGATCCTGACTGGTCTCCCAGTCCCTACTACTGAAAATCATCCCCACAGCATGATGCTGCCACTATGGTGCCAGGTTTCTTCCAGATGTCACGCTTGGCATTCAGGCCAAAAAGTTAAATCTTGGTTTCATCAGACCAGAGAATCGCATTTCTCATGGTCTGATAGTCGTTTAGGTGATTTTTGGCAAACTCCAAGCGGGCTGTCATGTGCCTTTTACTGAGGAGTGGCTTCAGTCTGCCCACTCTACCATAAAGACCTGATTGGTGGAGTGCTGCAGAAATGGTTGTTCTTCTTGAAGGATCTATGTCAGAGTAACCATCAGATTCTTGGTCACCTCTCTGACCAAGGCCCTTCTCCCCTGATTGCTCAGTCTGGCCGGGCGGCCAGCTCATGGAAGAGTCTTGGTGGTTCCAAACTTCTTCCATTTAAGAATGATGCTCTGGCATGTACTGTAAACTGTGGGACCTTATAAAGACAGGTGTGTGCCTTTCCAAATCATGTCCAATCAATTGAATTTACCCAAGGTGGAGTCCAATCAAGTTGTAGAAACATCTCAAGAATGTAATCAATGGAAACAAGATCCACCTGGGCTCAATTTCGCGTCTCATAGCAAAGGGTCTGAATACTGAATACCTATGTGAAGAAGGTATTTCTGTTGTTTTTTTAATTATACATTTGCAAAAAAATCTTCAAACCTGATTTCACTTTGTCATTATGGGGTAATGTGTGTAGATTGATGAGGAACCCAAAAAAAGATTTAATCCATTTCAGAATAAGGCTGGAACGTAACAAAATGTGGAAAAGTCAAGGGGTCTGAATACTTTCCGAATGCTCTATCTTTATACTGTATCTGAAAGCCACACCTCCAATCTGATAGGCTGCCACCTCTACAATATATTATTTAACTGGTACCTCCAGAAAACCTTTTTGAACTGGAAACTTTCCTCCGGTGTGGCAACCCAAAAGGTTCTTCCAGGCACCTTTACTTCTAAGAGTGTAGAGTCCAGCACATCTCCCACTAAGAGTGTACTGTAGTCCTGGCTGAGAGTGTAGAGTCCAGCACATCTCCCACTAAGAGTGTACTGTAGTCCTGGCTGAGAGTGTAGAGTCCAGCACATCTCCCACTAAGAGTGTACTGTAGTCCTGGCTAAGAGTGTAGAGTCCAGCACATCTCCCACTAAGAGTGTACTGTAGTCCTGGCTGAGAGTGTAGAGTCCAACACATCTCCCACTAAGAGTGTACTGTAGTCCTGGCTAAGAGTGTAGAGTCCAACACATCTCCCACTAAGAGTGTACTGTAGTCCTGGCTAAGAGTGTAGAGTCCAGCACATCTCCCACTAAGAGTGTACTGTATTCCTGGCTAAGAGTGTAGAGTCCAGCACATCTCCCACTAAGAGTGTACTGTATTCCTGGCTAAGAGTGTAGAGTCCAGCACATCTCCCACTAAGAGTGTACTGTATTCCTGGCTAAGAGTGTAGAGTCCAGCACATCTCCCACTAAGAGTGTACTGTAGTCCTGGCTAAGAGTGTAGAGTCCAGCACATCTCCCACTAAGAGTGTACTGTAGTCCTGGCTGAGAGTGTAGAGTCCAACACATCTCCCACTAAGAGTGTACTGTAGTCCTGGCTAAGAGTGTAGAGTCCAGCACATCTCCCACTAAGAGTGTACTGTAGTCCTGGCTAAGAGTGTAGAGTCCAACACATCTCCCACTAAGAGTGTACTGTAGTCCTGGCTAAGAGTGTAGAGTCCAGCACATCTCCCACTAAGAGTGTACTGTAGTCCTGGCTAAGAGTGTAGAGTCCAGCACATCTTCCACTAAGAGTGTACTGTAGTCCTGGCTAAGAGTGTAGAGTCCAGCACATATCCCACTAAGAGTGTACTGTAGTCCTGTGATTCAATAACAGTAGCGGACTAGAGGACATTCAGTATACCCCTGGCTCACACAGAGGGGCTTCATCGTGTGTGTTTGTGTGTGTGTGTGTGTGTGTGCCTGTGTGTGTGTATTCGTGTGTGTACGGGGGGCGAGAGAGAGTGAGACAGACAGAGTAAGAGGGGATTCACACAGCTCTTGTTTTGGACTATCCCAGAACCTTGTATCTCATTGGCTACCTCCTCTAACACAAGGCTCCATTCAACACCACGGGAACAAATGTTGCCTTATGTAGTATGGTGGGTCAGAGTGCCTAGCACACTAGCCTTAGTGACAGAGGACCATGAGAGAGAGAGGCTAGATTACTATTAGCACACTAGCCTTAGTGACAGGGGACCATGACAGAGAGAGAGGCTAGATTACTATTAGCACACTAGCCTTGGTGACAGGGGACCATGAGAGAGAGAGAGGCTAGATTACTATTAGCACACTAGCCTTAGTGACAGGGGACCATGAGAGAGAGAGAGAGACTAGATTACTATTAGCACACTAGCCTTAGTGACAGGGGACCATGAGAGAGAGAGAGGCTAGATTACTATTAGCACACTAGCCTTAGTGACAGGGGACCATGAGAGAGAGAGAGAGAGGCTAGATTAATTAGCACACTAGCCTTAATGACAGGGGACCATGACAGAGAGAGAGGCTAGATTACTATTAGCACACTAGCCTTGGTGACAGGGGACCATGAGAGAGAGAGAGGCTAGATTACTATTAGCACACTAGCCTTAGTGACAGGGGACCATGAGAGAGAGAGAGAGACTAGATTACTATTAGCACACTGGCCTTAGTGACAGGGGACCATGAGAGAGAGAGAGGCTAGATTACTATTAGCACACTAGCCTTAGTGACAGGGGACCATGAGAGAGAGAGGCTAGATTAATTAGCACACTAGCCTTAGTGACAGGGGGCCATGAGAGAGAGAGAGCAAGAGAGAGAGAGAGAGGCTAGATTCCAATAACACACTAGAGTTACTCACCAGCTATCAGTAGTTGTGGAAACCAAGGGTTCACCCTGGGAAGTACCCCATTAAAAAGTCTTTTTTTTATGTCAAAATGAATTTGCTTGAATAACTCTGTTCCCCTGCATTCACCCCTACTCTACCCCTGACTACCCCACCGTCTCAGACAGCAAGAAGGCTGCATAGGAAGGACTCGTGACAGGACTAGTGGTCCCCCTCTCCCTCCTCACCCCTCTCTCTGTAGACACTAACTCCCTGTGGCTGTACGGACATGTTTTCCTCTCCTTATTATCCCACTGCTCTTCTAAACATGTTGTTATTTCTACATCCGTCTGGGAGTTACTTTGTAAAAATCAGCCAGGAAGCCTGAGGTTGTGTTCCATGTTGGCAGTGCATGGAACCCCTTGTTCAGCCAATATACAGACTTCTTCAAGGTTTTTTGGGGGCCTTTCATTGGAAACGGTCAGCTGGGTTAAGTTGTGCGTGAAGAAGTTAAAGGTCACACAAAGGTTTCTAAATCATATTTTTCTAATATTTTGTGAAGTTGACCAAGGTGACCTTTGTTGCTTGGACCAGGAGTTTTTCTTAATTGTGAGAACACTACTCTTGGTTTGTTATTGCCCAGTGTACAGAGCAATGTAATCTATCTGTGGATAGGTTCAGGTTCTGGAGAAGACTACAGCTGCTGGTCTATGAGACTGAAAGGCTTTTCACACTACTGAGCTGAACCGAGCCAAACCAAGCTGTACTGAGCTGGCCTGGTTATGCTCCCATCATAGTTGCCAGAACTGTGCTGAAAAGGACCATGCGAAAAGAAAATATCCAAGCCAGGACAGTCTGGCTCAGGTCTGCACAATGGTGTGAAAAGGGTATGAGACTGATGCAGTTGGAGTGTTTTCAGAGCCATAAGGACCAGGTTCCCAGAGGACAACCAGAAACAACACAACCAATGAGCCCCGTTACCATGGTATTCTTCACAGGTAGTTACCCCTATTACCTAGGTATTCTTCACATGTAGTTATCCCCATTACCATGGTATTCTTCACATGTAGTTATCCCCATTACCTAGGTATTCTTCACATGTAGTTACCCACATTACCTAGGTATTCTTCACATGTAGTTACCCCCATTACCTAGGTATTCTTCACATGTAATGACCCCTGTAACCATGGTATTCTTCACATGTAATGACCCCTGTTACCATGTTATTCTTCACATGTGATCAACATTAACCACACTGGTTAAAAATCACTTCCTCCCCCTCCCTTCCCTCCTTTCTCACACATTGAGGCTAAGTTCAGCTACCTGTATAGGGTTTACTTAAACATGTTTTCAATGCACTTAGTAGACAGTAGACTAACGTTTGGCCTAAACTGTCAGAACTGAGTCTTAATAAATGCTGAGCTGTCAGTGGGTTGGCCGGTGAGCGCAGAGCAAGGCATATATTGACGTCCTCAGGACCTTCTCAAATGTCCGAAAAGAATGGCTGTTTCTAGTGACCAGGCTGTTGACTTAGCCTGCCCACGAACACAGTCAAACCTGGAAAGGAGAACACTCAATTATTATGATTTGTATTCATTAAAAAGTTAATTATTTACAGTAAAATGTTCAGACTTGGAGTTTTGACACGTTACTGCACTATTTGCCCATGTTATAGTCCCTGATCCAAGCACCCCTCCAGGCTCATCAGTTTACTGGGGTTTCATGTCAATACGATTCAGCCATACTCCCAGAAGCAGTTTGTCTATTGTAGCAGGCAGGCTTGGGCTAGGTGTCAGTCAGCCAACTGGGAGGGCGGGAAGGAGGAAGGGGGGAAAGGAGGGAGGGCGGGGAGGAGGGAGTGTGGCTGTGCGTGACTAGAAGAAATACACCTGTCTCTGTGCTCAGGTAGAGCGGTGGGAGTCGGCACGCAAGGACCTGCCTGGAGAACAATGTTCCTATTGTACCTGCCTTCTGACTGCAGACGCTCACTGGGAGAGGAAACCCTGAGCTATGTGTGTGAAGTGTGGAGCTGCGCCTCACACACACTCACAGACACACATACACACACACACACATTATTTATAGTACACATATTGTGATGACCGCAGGCGACCTGCAGGCTAAATCCAATAAGTCACGCAATCTGCCAATCACGACCATAATTGACAGCCGGTACCTCCAATCACAAGACCGACACAGGCTGGCAGTAAAAAGGCTAATTTCTGTGTTTGGTTACAGTTGCTTTTTGTCTGTGGGAGAACTTGACGAACATGTCATTATTAGGTAATAACACCCAGGTCCTCTGTGTGGCAAGTAAATTGTATCTCTTACTCTTGCTTCATGCTCAGTACTCCTCACTGTAAGGAAGTTGGAACGCCTCACATACAATGTTTTATTTTACTGAAGGAAAGCTAAATTATATCCGTTATTCTATCTAACCTGTTGGACATTTAAAGTGTAAGTATAAAGTCTCCAGGGTTGGAGTCAATTCCATTTAAATCTAGTCAATTCAGGAGGTACACTGACATTCCAATTCTGCGTCTCTTCAATGCTTTTCAATCGGGAAATGTGGAATTGGAATTTGGTTGACTTTCTGAATTGACTGGATTTGAAATGAAATTGACCCCAACCCTGAAAGTCTTACGCTCCTCTTCCCTTGAGGTGAACTTAGGTTACCACCAATGTTTCAGATGAGAAACCTGCATCACTGAGTTACCATGGGGACTTTTTATGACATTATACAACGGGTGGGTCTAGTCCTGAATGCTGATTGGTTAAAACCGCAATCCAGCAGGTGTCTATTCCACAAGTTGCCACCGACTAAATCTATGACATTAAAACACCTATTTACTCTGTTCCATCTGACTGCGTAATCCACCCTCTCATCAGCACAGACAAACAATTTATCAACTTGATCTCCACTATGAAAAGCATCTAGACGTTATCTCACATTTCTTTTAGACTAACATTTAGTTTTCAACACTGAAGATTTGTATAAACCTTGCTGTCTGTCTCTCCGACATTTGCAACATTGTTTCAATATTCAAATTCAATCTCGTGCTGTCCCATAGTAATGAACGTGTCATCAGTCTAGACGAGACAGACAGGCAGGCAGCGTTTCTCAGACAGTCGAAATCATGATTCAGCTGGCATCATTTTTATGGATATATACAATGCAGATCATTTGCAGTCTTTCCAGCTTCAGTTTGAAGTGATTGTGCTACTGTAGCTGTGTTGATGGCTCGCTCTTCTGAACAACAGTGTTCTGACAAGTGATCACATTATCTATGTCAGGCTCAATTGCTCCTCATCAGCTTATTGCTATGGATGTTTCCAAGTAAATGTCACTAGAAAGCAGCTTAAACAAATGTAAATGCAGCTACTTGCTGTTATTCTGGCTGCTTTGTGACCTGACTGTAAGTTAGTCATAGTTTGCTAGCTGGCAACCAAAGGATAATAACGTTGCCAGCCAGTACGGCAATGGAACATTTATTATGAACTACTGGGATAGATACAGAACAAAAAGACTGAACGACTGGGTCGTGTCTCTAGCCACCCTAGATTTGTGTCGGAACTATATCTTGTGGAAGGATGAAATAGAATGAATAAACTAATCAAAATAAATATGTCAATCATTATTGTAATATGTTGGTAACCCGTTGTATAAAAGTGATAATGCCAGAGAAGCCGGAGTTTGGAGGAGATATTGACAAGGTTTGCCTGCCCTCGACTACGTCTCAGGCCTGACAACACCCGTGCCAATATATCCTCCATATCCTCTCTGGCATTATCACTTATTAAATGACATAGCACAGCACACTAAAGATAACACACAGGCCTTACTGTAAATGTCCCACGATGACACCATGACGATACAGCAGCTGGCCTCATATTCACAAAGGGTCTCAGAGTAGGAGTGCGGATCTAGGATCAGGTCCACCCTCATATTCATTATGATTTAAAAGGCAAAACTGATCCTAGGTCAGCACTCCTATAGATGCTTTTTGAATTCTGGCCCTGATCTGTGATCAATGCCACAACCAGCCCAGGGTTGTGAAAGCCAGAAAGATGACTGTTGTGTGCTGATCTGTGATCAGTGTCACAGCCAGCCCAGGTTTTTCAATATGCCTATTGTTCTCCAGGCAGATAACCATAGGCCAGAGATGAAGGGTTGAGATATGGAGGCCTGATACTGGCTGCTTTTCTCGATCCTAAAGAGTGTGTGTGTGTGTGTGTGTGTGTGTGCCCCATTCGCCTCCACTACATAGGCACTCTAATTCATTTTGCCTATATTTGTGGGTCCATTACAACAACCGACGGGGCTGACAAGTCAGAGCGAGGGTTGAGGAGACAGGAACACTACTTCAGCTCATCTGCTTCAGATGGGTCCAATACAGTGTGGTGAGATTGGACACAACACAAGACACACTCCAGCTGTTCTACAAGGGAATGATCACTGGCACAATTTGTGCGTAACATTTTGATAACACTTTGTAATAATGTTCACCAATAATCAACTCCCAATAACTAAATGTAAATAATGTATAAGTATTTATAATGGCTTATCCATTAAATAATGATAAACAGTTAACTGCAACTCTATCAAATAATACTTTCAAATATAACTTCCCTCTAACTAACTGGATAAACAAAAGTGATTCACACCTATTGGCCACAGAACTATAGAGTAAGCCCTGCCATTCAGTTACCAGGCATTGTGTGCGTGAGCGCACACACCTGTGTAAGCGTGTGTGTAGAGTCTCTGTCTGTGTGAGTGTGCTCACCGGGCTAACGCAATACAGCCCTCATAAAGGTGGTATTGTTAAGTTGCGTGCGAAGCTTTAGGCTTTGGGGCCCCGCCCACCCCTGTAAACCACAGCAGTTTTTTTCTCTCCTTGTTCCCCCCTCTACACCTTCCCCTTTTTTTGTTACAGGTAAACATTTGATGTCTGCACGCAATCCCAGGGGAGGCCCCGCCCCCTTGTTCTCTCATTTGGTTCTTGGCTGCCAGACAGCGTTACTCACTTTCTCTCTCTCTCTCACACACACACACACACACACACACACACACACACACACACACACAGACACACACACACACACACACACACACACACACACACAGACACACACACAGACACACACACACACACACAGACACACACACACACACAGACAGGCGTGAACACACAGACACACACACACACTCTCTCTCTCTCTCTCTCTCTCTCTCACACACACACACACAGACAGGCGTGAACACACACACACACACACAGACACACACACACACACACACACACACACACACACAGACAGGCGTGAACACACACACACTCTCTCTCTCTCTCTCTCTCTCTCTCTCTCACGCACACACACGTTCACCCTCCATTATTTTCTCCCATTCTTCTCCTCCCTGACTCAGCACCTGCTCCCTATGGAAGTATTTATTACTACACTATACATACAAAAGTATGTGGACACCCTTCAAATTAGTGGATTCGGCTATTTCCGCCACACCCCTTGCTGACAGGTGTATAAAATTGAGCCATGCAGTCTCCATAGACAAACTTTGGCAGTAGAAGGACCATACTGAAGAGCACAGTGACGTCGCACCGTCATAGGATGCCACCTTTCCAACAAGTCAGTTCGTCAAATTTCTGCCCTGCTAGAGCTGCCCCGGCCAATAGTAAGGGCTGTTATTGTGGAATTGTCAATGGTTCAGCCGTGAAGTGGTAGGCCACACAAGCTCACAGAACGGGACCGCCGAGTGATGAAGCACGTAGAGCGTAAAAATCATCTGTCCTCAGTTGCAACACTCACTAATGAGTTCCAAACTGCCTCTGGAAGCAACGTCAGCACAAGAACTGTTAGTCGGGAGCTTCATGAAATGGGTTTCCATGGCCGAGCAGCCGCATACAAGCCTAAGATCACCATGTGCAATGCCAAGCTTCGGCTGGAGTGGTGTAAAGCTCACTGCCATTGGACTCTGGAGCAGTGGAAATGCGTTATTTGGAGGGATGAATCATGCTTCACCATCTGGCAGTCCGACAGACAAATCTAGGTTTGGCCAATGCCAGGAGAACGCTACCTCCCCCAATGCATAGTACCAACTGTAAAGTTTGGTGGAGGAGGAATAATGGTCTGGGGCTGTTTTTCATGGTTTGGGCCCATTAGTTCCATTGAAGGGACATCTTAATTTGTTATTATTTTGTATTTTCTTCCCCAATTTCCAATTACAGTCTTGTCCCATCGCTGCAAAGGTCGAGAGCCATGCGTCCTCCAAAACTGCTTCTTGACACACTGTTCGCTTAACCCAGAAGCACCAATATGTCAGAGGAAATACCGTCCAGCTGGCAACCGAAGTCCCAGCACAAGGAGTCACTACAGCTTAATGGGACAAGGACTATGGGTCTCCCAGGCACGGACAACTGTGACACAGCCTGGGATCAAACCCGGGTCTGTAGTGATGCCTTAAGCACTGCGAAGTAGTGTCTTTAACCGCTGCGCCATTCGGGAGGCCCCGTGAAGGGACATTTTAATGCTACGGGATACAATGACATTCTAGACCATTCTGTGTTTCCAACTTTGTGGCAACAGTGGCTTTGTGGCAACAGTTTGGGGAAGGCCCTTTCCTGTTTCAGCATGACAATACCCCCGTGCACAAAGAGAGGTCCATACAGAAATGGTTTGTCGAAATCGGTGTGGAAGAACTTGACTGGTCTGCACAGAGCCCTGACCTCAAGCCCATTGAACACATTTGGGATGAATTGGAACACCAACTGTGAGCCAGGCCTAATCGCCCAACATCAGTGCCTGACCTCATCAATGCTCTTGTGGCTGAATGGAAGCAAGTCCCCGCAGCATTGTTCCAAAATCTGGTGGAAAGCCTTCACAGAAGAGTGGCTGTTATAGCAGCAAAGGGGGTGCCAAGTCCGTATTAATGCTCATAATTTTGGAATGAGATGTTCGACGAGCAGGTGTCCACATACTTTTGGTCATGTCGTGTATAATATAATCTTATTTTTATTCTTTCACCCAAACTTCAGCACTTAAAAAACGACTTATTTACTAAAAATAACTGTCTATAAATGAATTACGAAATATTTGACCACTCGCACGCGCTCACAATACCCATAAAACCGTCAACAATATCCTATTGACCTTTCACAGCGTTAAAGACTATGCTGTCACCGCTATGGTATTTTGAGTGTACTAACCAGGCCTACAGGGTATCACTGCCGACCCACCCAAGACATCATGGCTGAATAATCATACAAACATTTATTAGTGTGTGTGAATGATTGTGATCGTCCAGATGTCAAACACTGAGGGAAAGTAATAAAACAACTCCCAGTCTGCATCCCAAATGGCACTCTATTCCAAATGTAGTGCGTTACTTTTGACCAGGGTCCATGGGCTAGTGCACTAGGGTAGTCAAAAGTAATGCACTATATAGGGAATAGAGTACCATATAGGACACACAGCAAATCAAGCTTATGGAGCGAAACACAACCGCTCCTGCCAATCCCTGTCACGCACATCCCTCATACTGCTGTTACCAAAATGAGGGGAGGGTGAGTGGAGAATGAGTGTGTAAGTGTGTGCGTGCGTAGTGTGTGTTTGTGTGTGTGTGTATACGTGTGTGTATCTGTGTACACGTGTATGTGAGTGTGCGTGTGTGTATGTGAGCTCTAACCCACTGAGTGTTTCTGACACCACATGAGTGATCGTCTTTACCAAACACACAATAACACAAACCCTTCAACCAGTATTACCAGAACCACATACGATATCAATCATTGATATTGAAGGAATGGGCAGAGGAGAAGCCTTAAGCGCCCCTCCAATAACACAAACCCTACAACCAGTATTACAAGAACCACATACGACTTCAATGCAAACAGTCCGGGTGGCCATTTGATTAATTGTTCATCAGTCTTATGGCTTGGTGGTAGAAGCTGTTAATGAACCTTTTGGACATAGTTCTCCGGTAGTTCTCCGGTACCACTTGCCGTGCGGTAGTGGAGAGATCAGTCCATGACTGGATGACTGGAGTCTTTGACAATTTTTAGGGCCTTCCTCTGACACCGCTTAGTATATAGGTCCTGGATGCCAGGAAGCTTAGCCCCAGTGTTGTACTGGGCTGTACGCACTACTGCCTTACGTAACCGGTCAGGATGCTCTCCATGGTGCAGCTGTAGAACCTCTTTGAGGATCTGGGGACCCATGCCAAATGTTTTCAATCTCCTGAGAGGGAAAAGGAGTTGTCGTGCCCTCAACTTTCTTGGTGTGTTTGGACCATGATAGTTTGTTGGTGATGTGAACACCAAGGAACTTAAAACTCTCGACCTGCTCCACTACAGCCCCGTCGATGTAAATGGGGGTGTGTTCGGTCCTCCTTTTCCTGTAGTCCACAATCATCTATTTTGTCTTGCTCACGTTGAGGGAGAGGTTGTTGTCCTGGCATCACACTGCCAGGTCTCTGACCTCCTCCCTATAGGCTGTCTCATCGTTGTCGATAATCAGGCCTGCCACCGCTGTTTCGTCAGTAAATAAAGTTAAATAAATAAAAGTTCAATAAAAAAAAAAAAAAAATGTATACAGCTCCTTGAGTGTGGTGTTAGTGCCAGCGTCGGTTTGTGGTGGTAAATAGATGGCAATGAAAAATATAGATGCAAACTCTCTTGGTAGATAGTGTGGTCTACAGCTTAACATGAGGTACTCTACCTCAGGTGAGCAATACCTCGAGACTACCTTAATATTAAACATCGCGCACCAGCTGTTATTGACAAATGAACACATCTCCCACCCCTCGTCTTACCTACTGTATTTTATCTGTGTAGTCGTTCAGCCTTGACTCGGTGAAAGATATTACAGTTTTGTCCCATTGGTAGGATAGTCTCCAACGGAGCTCATCCAGTTTATTCTCCAGTGACTGCATGTTGTCCAATAGAACAGATAGAGGTGGGTTATCCACTCGCTAATTCTCACAAGTCACCCTGCTCTGCGCCCCCTGTATTTCCTTCCTTTCTTCATGTGAATGATGGGGATTTGGGCCTTGTCTGGGAGCAACATTAGATCCCTTGTGTCCGACTCATTAAATATATATTTTTTCCCAGTTGGAGGTGATTAAACGCTGTTCTGATATCCAGAAGCTCTTTTCGGTCATAAGAGATGGTAGCATAAACATTATGTACAAAATTAATTTACAATGCTACAAAATAGTACAATTGGCTAGGAGCCCGTAATATGGCAGCCATCCCCTCCGGCGTCACTTTTCTTCCCTTCCTGATGACAAACTCTGCCCGACCACAATGGTGCATTTTGGTTTGAGTTAGCACAAAGAACCAGACCTGGTTGTCAGTCATTGTACTGAAGGCCTATAGAGCCAGGAGTTGATCTGACAGTACATGAACACTTAAGCTCTGTCCATATTATGAATGCCGATAGTGATAGCATCATTGCATGAAGAGATGTATGGATCCTGAAGTACTTGAAACGTATTTGACTGTATTGTCACAGCTGTTGGTGGTCTGGGGAAAAGAGGGCTGGCCTGTAGCCCACTCTTCTGCACAGCCAGCTGGTTCCCAGAAGATCCCAGTCTCAGACACATAGGAACCCAGTAGATTACTTTCACTACAGTATTGGAGCTGGAGAACATTTCAAAGCCTCACAAGGAGCTGCTGCCTCCAGGATAAAATAATGATGTGATTGTTGTTTCCTGTGGTAATGGTACGGGGCTGCTCTCTTCCAACCAGGGATTTGGGAGCCTCTCCTAGCAGCACCAATTAGTGAAACAACACACTGAAGAATACTGGATATTATGCAAATACAAAAACAGTTAAAGTAGAAGCATGAGCCACTGGGGCGGTGGGGCCCAGTGGGTAGCCAACTAGCCGTCCTAGCCCAGCAGCCCCCAACAAGAATATGCTAACTTTAAATATTAGATTTGTTTTGCCTACAACAAGTTACCTATTGTTGTGTTGGCCTTTCTGCTACTCTGGAAAAGCCATTCAAACAAGATAATCTGTCTGCGTCTAGTCAATGCTGCACACTGTTCCTGGGGCTCCGACGCAACACTGAGACAATGGGCCTGTTTGATTGGGGAATATGAAGCAATTGGTATGAGAGAATAAAGGGATACTTCTTCCGCTGGAGCTCTGTGTGTTATTGCACGACCCGGTTGCTACAGGAACCAACAGTCTTGCATGGTTGTAATGTGGAAAGCAGGATTTGTCCTCTCTCTTTTCTCCTTCCCTCCTTTTTTCTCAGCCTTTCCCTCCCTCCCTCCCTCCCTCCCTCCCTCCCTCCCTCCCTCCCTCCCTCCCTCCCTCCCTCCCTCCCTCCCTCCCTCCCTCCCTCCCTCCCTCCCTCCCTCCCTCCCTCCCTCTCTTCCTCCACTGTCTCTGTCTCTGTCTGTCTGTCTCTCTTTCTCTCTCTTTCTCTCTCTTTCTCTCTCTCTCTCTCTCTCTCTCTCTCTCTCTCTCTCTCTCTCTCTCTCTCTCTCTCTCTCTCTCTCTCTCTCCCTCCCTCCCTCCCTCCCTCCCTCTCTTCCTCCACTGTCTCTGTCTGTCTGTCTGTCTGTCTGTCTGTCTGTCTGTCTGTCTGTCTGTCTGTCTGTCTGTCTGTCTGTCTGTCTCTCTCTCTCTCTCTCTCTCTCTCTCTCTCTCTTCTCTCACTTCTCTCTCTTCTCTCACTTCTCTCTCTTCTCTCTCTCGTTAAGTTAGTTAGTTAGTTAGTTAGTTAGTTAGTTAGGGCCGCGGCACTGACAGAAACTCATTGTCCTTCTCTACAGCCAACACCATAAGGTGTGTTGGAGTGCAGAACCCTGCTGGCATCATCAAAAAGTTATCTCTCATTCCCTGACTCTCCCCCCTACTGCCTGTTGAATAGATTACATTTTAATGGCTCCTACATCAACTAGTACACGTATTGTGGTGTCACCAGCAGGGACTGGGGTGTTTGTTAAAAATAAATAATTACGAAATGAGCAAATTCGGCTAAAGCTAGAGGACAACCCTCCTCAGTCTTCTGAAAACCTAACCCTGGGATAGAGTTATATTTTTTTCTGCGGGACAATTGAACAAATTATAATACCTTAGACACACCAGAATTGGTTTCCAAAGGGTGACGAGTATTCCTGTATGGTCCAGTCTCAGTCCTGACTTAAATCTGCTCAAAAAAATCAGAGACAAGGTTTGAATGTTGCTGTCCTTCAATGATTCCTAACCAAATTTACTGGCAGACAAAAGTGCTTCCACCAGGTATTAATTCAGGGGTGTGAAGTAGAGGGCCACCGATTAATCGGAATGGCCGATTAATTAGGGCCGATTTCAAGTTTTCATAACAATCGGAAATCAGTATTTTTGGATGCAGAGTCAGTTAAGAACACATTCTTATTTTCAATGAAGGCCTAGGAACTGTGGGTTATCTGCCTTGTTCAGGGGCAGAATGACAGATTTTGACCTTCTCAGCTCAGGGATTCAATCTTACAACCTTACGGTTAACTAGTCGAACGCTCTAACCACCTGCCTCACGAGGAGCCTGCCTGTTACGCAAATGCAGTAAGAAGCCAAGGTAAGTTGCTAGCTAGCATTAAACTTATCTTATAAAAAACAATCAATCAATCATAATCACTAGTTAACTACACATGGTTGATGATATTACTAGTTTATCTAGCGTGTCCTGCGTTCCATATAATCGATGCGGTGCGCATTCGTGAAAAAGGACTGTCGTTGCTCCAACGTGTACCTAACCATAAACATCAATGCCTTTCTTAAAATCAATTCACAGAAGTATATATTTTTAAACCTGCATATTTAGCTAAAAGAAAGGTTAGCAGGCAATATTAACCAGGTGAAATTGTGAAACTTCTCTTGAGTTGATTGCACACAGAGTCCGGGTATATGCAACAGTTTGGGCCGCCTGGCTCTAATTTGCCAGAATTGTACGTAATTATGGCATAACATTGAAGGTTGTGCAATGTAACAGCAATATTGTCACTCCCTGACCTGAGAGCTTTTTATGTCTCTATGTTAGTTTGGTCAGGGTGTGATTTGGGTGGGCATTCTATGCTCCTTTTTCTATGTTTTTGTATTTCTTTGTTATGGCCGGGTATGGTTCTCAATCAGGGACAGCTGTCTATTGTTGTCTCTGATTGGGAACCATACTTAGGTAGCTAAACATGTTTTTTGTGGGTAGTTATTTTCTGTTTTGTGTTTCTGCACCTGACAGGACTGTTCCGGTTTTTGTTCATTCTCTTTGTGATTTTTGTTATTGAGTGTTCAGTTGAAATAAGAGTATGAACACTTACCACGCTGCGCTTTGGTCCAGACCTTCTTCAACAGACGATCGTTACAGAATGAACACTTACCACGCTGTGCTTTCGTCCACACCTTCTGCAACAGACGATCGTTACAGAATGCACACTTACCACGCTGTGCTTTGGTCCACACCTTCTTCAACAGACGATCGTTACAGAATGAACACTTACCACGCTGTGCTTTCGTCCACACCTTCTTCAACAGACGATCGTTACAGAATGAACACTTACCACGCTGTGCTTTCGTCCACACCTTCTTCAACAGACGATCGTTACAGAATGCACACTTACCACTCTGTGCTTTGGTCCACACCTTCTTCAACAGACGATCGTTACAAATATTTAGACTTAGGGATGCCATCCTTTAGATAAAATACGTAACGGTTCCGTATTTCACTGAAAGAATAAACGTTTTGTTTTTTCGAAATGATAGTTTCCGGATTCGACCATATTAATGACCTAAAGGCTCGTATTTGTGTGTGCTATTATGTTATAATTAAGTCTATGATTTGATAGAGCAGTCTGACTGAGCGGTGGTAGAAAGCAGCAGGCTCGTAAGCATTCATTCAAACAGCACTTTCGTGCATTTTGCCAGCAGCTCTTCGCAATGCTTCAAGCATTACGCTGTTTATGACTTCAAGCCTATCAACTCCCGAGATTAGGCTGGTATAACCGATGTGAAATGGCTAGCTAGTTAGCGGGGTGCGCACTAATAGCGTTTCAAATGTCACTTGCTCTGAGACTTGGAGGAGTTGTTCCCCTTGCTCTGCATGGGTAACGCTGCTTCGAGGGTGGCTGTTGTCGATGTGTTCTTGGTTCGAGCCCAGGGAGGAGCGAGGAGAGGGAAGTAAGCTATACTGTTACACTGGCAATACTAAAATGCCTATAAGAACATCCAATAGTCAACAGTATATGAAATACAAATGGTATAGAGAGAAATAGTCCTATAATTCCTATAATAACTACAACCTAAAACTTCTTACCTGGGAATATTGAAGACTCATGTAAAAGGAACTTTCATATGTTCTCATGTTCTGAGCAAGGAACTGAAACGTTAGCTTTCTTACATGGCACACATTGCACTTTTACTTTCTTCTCCAACACTTTGTTTTTGCATTATTTAAACCAAATTGAACATGTTTCATTATTTATTTGAGGCTAAATAGATTTTTTTGACGTATTCTATTAAGATAAAATAAGTGTTAATTCAGTATTGTTGTAATTGTCAGTATTACAAATAAAAAATACAAATTGTCCGATTAATCGGTATCGGCTTTTTTTGGTTCTCCAATAACCAGTATCGGAGCTGAAAAATCATAATCGGTCTACCTCTAGCGTGAAGATATACGCAATCAATACATTGCCATTTTGTATATCTTAGTAACTTGGAAAATGTTCTAGAACTTTTCTTTCATTTTGAAAATGTGGAGTATTTTGAATAGATTGATACGATCACAATCTAATTTAGCCCTTTAATGATTTCATTTTGTGAAGACTGTGCAAGGGGTGCTTTCACTAGCAACTGTCCATGCAGAGGAACCAGCATAACAGAGCAAAGCATAGCCTCAAATCAAATCAAAGTTCATTTGTCACGTGCGCCGAATACAACAGTGAAATGCTTACTTACAGGCTCTAACCAATAGTGCAAAAAAGGTATTAGGTGAACAATAGGTAGGTAAAGAAATAAAAACAACAGTAAGAAGACCGGCTATATACAGTAGCGAGTCTATAAAAGTAGCAAGGCTACATACAGACACAGACATTAGTCAGACTGATTGAGGTAGTATGTACATGTAGATATGGTTAAAGTGACTATGCAGATATGATGAACAGAGAGGAGCAGTAGCGTAAAAGAGGGTACCCCGGTGTGCGGGAGCAGTGGTTGGTTGGGCTAATTGAGGTAGTATGTACATGAGTGTATAGTTAAAGTGACTATGCATATAAGATAAACAGAGAGTAGCAGCAGCGTAAAAAGAGGGGTTGGGCCCCCCCCCCAACCCCTCTTTTTACGCTGCTGCTACTCACAATGCAAATAGTCTGGGTAGCCATTTGATTTCCTGTTCAGGAGTCTTATTGCTTGGGGGTCAAAACTGTTGAGAAGCCGTTTTGTTCTAGACTTCGCACTCCAGTACCGCTTGCCATGCGGTAGTAGAGAGAACAGTCTATGACTGGGGTGGCTGGGGTCTTTGACAATTTTTAGGGTCTTCCTCTGCCCCCGCCTGGTGTAGAGGTCCTGGATGGCAGGCAGCTTAGCCC
The DNA here is from genome assembly GCF_002021735.2 of Oncorhynchus kisutch. Classification (NCBI taxonomy): domain Eukaryota; kingdom Metazoa; phylum Chordata; class Actinopteri; order Salmoniformes; family Salmonidae; genus Oncorhynchus; species Oncorhynchus kisutch. Next base: position 29,819 of record NW_022262864.1, on the reverse strand, counting down.
CAGTGATGTACTGGGCCGTACGCACTACCCTTTGTAGTGCCTTGCGGTCAGAGGTCAAGCAAATGCTGTACCAGGCAGTGATGCAACCGATGCTCTCGGTGTTGCAGCTGTAGAAACCTTTTGTGGATCTCAGGAGCGCCGCCTCTGGGTGAGTGGTTTCCTGTTTGCTTATTTCCTTATACAGCTGACTGAGTACAGTCTTAGTGCCAGCATCTGTCTGTGGTGGTAAATAAACAGCCACAAAAAATTAGAGCTGAAAACTCTCTAGGCAAGTAGTGTGGCCTGCAATTTATCACAATATACTCTACTTCAGGCGAGCAAAATCTAGAGACTTCCTTAGACTTCGTACACCAGCTGTTGTTTACAAATATGCACAGACCGCCCCCTCGTCTTACCGGAGTGTGCTGATCTATCTTGCAGGTGCTAGCTGAATATCCATGTCATCATTCAGCCACGATTCCGTGAAACATAGGATATTACAGTTTTTGATGTCCTGTTGGTAGGATATTCATGATTGTACCTTGTCTAGTTTAATGTCCAATGATTGCACGTTTGCGAGTAGTATTGACGGTAATGGTAGCTTTCACACTCACCTTTTCCGGGTCCTGACGAGGCATCCGGCTCTTTGTCCTCTGTACCTGCGTCGCCTCCTCTTGCAAATAACTGAGAGCATCGGTTGCATCCTCTCGGGTGTTCGTAGAATGTCTTGTGCTTCCTCCTTCTTGAATAAAAAATCTTTGTCTAATCCGAGGTGAGTGATCGCTGTCCTGATATCCAGAAGCTCTTTGTCTAATCCGAGGTGAGTGATCGCTGTCCTGATATCCAGAAGCTCTTTGTCTAATCCGAGGTGAGTGATCTCTGTCCTGATATCCAGAAGCTCTTTGTCTAATCCGAGGTGAGTGATCGCTGTCCTGATATCCAGAAGCTCTTTTTTGCCGTAAGATACGGTTGCAGAAAACCCCCCACATAATGGCACAATTTGTTGGGCGCCCGTAAAACTGCTGCCATTTCTTCCAGCACCATTTTAACCTTAGTCTACTGCTGCTATGATGGTTTACAACCATTTTCCACTTTACAACCAGGATTCACATCATCAGATACAGTGAGCACAAGAAAGCACATTTATGAGTATTATAAAAACACCAAGCTTTTCTCAAATCTTGCTGATAGGAATGACTACATGCTTTGGTATCCACAGTAGTTACAAGAGTAGATATTTAGAAGTGTTAGAAAAATATACAACTTTTCTCAAATCTGGAATATTTGGGAATGACGATCGTCCTTTGCTTTCTGGGTGCTTATACAACCAAGGCACGCATGTTATTCAAAGCATTTAGGTTGACTTAACTAATACACCGTATTTTCACATTTTCACACTGTGTTTGACTTCTTACTTTTTTATAGTTGTTAGTGTTATTGATTCCACTGGCTGCCTGCTTGCTCATGGTGAAGAGTGAGATGGGAAGAGCATGAGGTGAGGTTGGCGTCTGTTCGTGGCGTCACCTCTCCTGCTAGTCTGCTGTTTGTAAACAGTGGGTGCATCCCAAATGGCACCCTTTCCCCTGTGGGCCCGGTCAAAAGTAGTGCACAAAATAGAAAGTAGGGTGTCATTTGGGACACACAGTGTTTCCCAACACTCACCCCGGTTCGACTCATGACAGGGCTGAACAGGAACAACAATGGTTGGAAGATTGTTTGGCACACTCCGCCAGAGGAAAGGTGTGTGTGTTTTTGTGTATTTGTGTGTGTGTGTGTGAACAGAGCTGCATCAAGCCTGTCAATGCCAAAGCGCCTTTGATATGAATACAGGAATTCTGAGATCGCTGACAACACATAGGTATCAGGGATCTGAGGAGCTCATATAGCTGCCGTGGTAACGTGTGTTAGTTCTTCAGGAGCATCCTACGTTGATGGTTTATATTATAGTGAGTTTCCATATCATAATCAGGATGGTGATTATATCAAGGCATCATGTCTTAAAACAAAACCCAGGCACTGGAAAAAAACTGAAAGAAACTCAACTGTTGACCATGCCAGATCCAATCATTTGGAAACCTGTCCATAGTGCTTGACGTAACAACAATGCTAATGATGATGAAGTATCCCAATGTGAGGAATGAAGTAAAAGGTGAGTCAATAGCCACATATCCCCTGTTAGGGTTGCAAAACGTCAGAACATTTTTAAGCCATCTCATTTGGAGGTTTCCCAGTTGGAGGATTCTCTGCTTATTGCCTCCTGATTTCAGCAATCCTCCCTCCTGGATTAAAAAAATATTGGGTCCGAGCTCCCTGCTATCCAGGACCTCTATATCAGGTGGCATGAAAAGAAGGCCCGGAAAAGACTCCAACCACCGAAGCCATAGACTATTTTCTCTGCTGCCGCACGGCAAGAGGTACCGGTGCATCAAGTCTGAGACCAACAGGTTCCTAAACAGCTTATATCCCCAACCAATACAACTGATAAGTAGGAAACACACACACACATACTCACACACACACACATACTCACTCTCACACACACACATACTCACACATTCACACACACACACACACACACACACACACACACACACACACACACACACACACACACACACACACACACACACACACACACACACACTCCACATTTTGTGTATTTCTTTCAAAAACAAGGACATTTCTAACTGCCTCAAATTTTGGAATGGTGGTGTGCATTAATGCTGACTCTAAACACCCACATACAAGCTGCTATTACAGTTGATCTTATATCCTGTTACCTAGTCCCCTTACCCCTATACATATCTACCTCCATCGCTCCAGTATCCCTGTCCCCTTACCCCTATACATATCTACCTCCATCACTCCAGTATCGCTGTCCCCTTACCCCTATACATATCTACCTCCATCGCTCCAGTATCCCTGTCCCCTTACCCCTATACATATCTACCTCCATCGCTCCCTGTCCCCTTACCCCTATACACATCTACCTCCATCACTCCTGTTTCCCTGTCCCCTTACCCCTATACATACCTACCTCCATCGCTCCAGTATCCCTGTCCCCTTACCCCTATACATACCTACCCCCATCGCTCCAGTATCCCTGTCCCCTTACCTCTATACATATCTACCTCCATCACTCCAGTATCCCTGTCCCCTTACCCCTATACATATCTACCTCCATCACTCCTCTATCCCTGTCCCCTTACCCCTATACATATCTACCTCCATCACTCCTGTATCCCTGTCCCCTTACCCCTATACATATCTACCTCCATCGCTCCAGTATCCCTGTCCCCTTACCTCTATACATATCTACCTCCATCACTCCAGTATCCCTGTCCCCTTACCCCTATACATATCTACCTCCATCGCTCCAGTATCCCTGTCCCCTTACCCCTATACATATCTACCTCCATCACTCCAGTATCCCTGTCCCCTTACCTCTATACATATCTACCTCCATCACTCCAGTATCCCTGTCCCCTTAACCCTATACATACCTACCTCCATCGCTCCAGTATCCCTATCCCTGGCATTCACTTGTGTGTGTCCCAATTGGCACCCTATTCCCTGTGTAGTGCACTACTTTTGACCAGGGCCCTGGTCAAAAGTAGTGCACTACATAGGGAATTGGATTTCATGTGTCACCTCAGTCACTAACAGGAACCATCAAACAAAAAGAGCCAAGCTTGCCAAGCAGGAAGGAACAAGACGCATCTGTCCATGACCTTATTGTTCCACTGCACAATGTTTACCAGTAGCATCTGACCATGACCTTATTGTTCCACTGCACAATGTTTACCAGTAGCATCTGACCATGACCTTATTGTTCCACTTCACAATGTTTACCAGTAGCACCCATCCATGCCGACAGACGATGGCCACGCCCACCTTCTGAAGAAACTCGTTGGAATGTTGGCACTTGGTTTGCGGGTTGTGTGAACACCACACATACCTTTTGAGGATCATGTTAACACTTTCATCAGATGCCAACCTCTATCATTGAGCTGTAGCCACTTGACTTCTGAATGCGTAATTGCTGCTTGAGTTGGGTTTGTTGTTTCGACTTTTTGTCCTTTTTGTATCATCCACAGGAGAAGATTTAAAACCACCACCCAAACAAGGGCACTGACCACTTCAAATGCTCAATGGAAAGTTCCACCGATTATGCAAATATCCCTTAAATTTAATGGGATGGTCATGTTCATGTAACAACGGTGGTTGGGTGAATCACGGACAGGTCACATGATGAGTAACCTTGCATGACTCCTGAAGACTTGAGTTGCGTCCCTAAAGCTAATGTGTAGACTTTAGCTCAGAGGTCTAACAAAGTAGGAAAACCGAGTTCAAATCCCAGTCTGTAGTATTCACAAGCATGCTCAACAGAGTGCACTAGCTCCTAGGCACCAGGGTAAAGATATATTTAAAACTAACTGCTGTCCTCAAATGGGCCTTGGCCCAATGGAGATGCTTCAAAGAGTCGGACAGGGAACACAGAGGTTGGTTTAGCTTATGGCAGGCCAGCTTGTGTTAGAGTCTGGAGTAACTTTAGCCTGCCTTTGAAGTGTGAGAATGGTGTTTGAGGTCCAATGTGTAATGTTGACCCGCTCTCTGTGGTAGCTGGGCAACAAGAGCAGGGTCACATTCATTAGGCACCTACTGGACTTGTCCAAAAGAAACGCTTGTATTAGTTTTCAGATGCACAATATTTGGGTGCAGTGTGCCTCAATAAATATGACCCTGGTTAATTACTTTTACCTCCAACCAAACAAAACAAATATGACTGACTATAGGAACACTGAGTCCCAGAGAGACTGAAGGATTGCCCAAATAGTCAGGAAGAGGTTTATGCACTATGTTAGACACACACACACACACACAGGCACACACACACACACACACACACACACACACACACACACACACACACACACACACACACACACACACACACACACACACACACACACACACACACACAGGGTGTGTCCTGTGATAATCAAATAATTAAAGAAGCTGTTATGAAAAGCCTAAGAAACAATGTAATATGAGAAATTGTAGTTCATTTTTGTAATCTAATGTTTTTTCTCAATGATCCTGGTGTTTTCTACGTACTGAATCTCAACATGTTTTAAAACTACATCAGAACCTGTGTCAGGGTATTCATGCCTTCTTTCCCAGCAATTCAAATCCATTGAAATCGTTAATGCAGTCACTGTTGATGGACAGGGTCAGCACAGGCCTCGCTGCTTTGCCTAGCTTCATTCGGTGCATTAAGACGATTTCATATTTTGCGCATGCGTATTGCCTAAACATGTTGTGTGGGTAAGCCTTGGATAAGCTCTGCACATTTGGATGTATATAGATCATTTTGAGCTCGCATTCCTTGAACTGAATAACGCTAGCTAGCAAAAACAATCTGACAAATGAACACCTCAAATGAGCACCTCAAATCATTTTCCAAGTTTGATTTCCAAGGAAAACTTGATAATAGTTTTGGGAGTAGGAGACCAACACCTGCACTTCCTGGCCTTTCTTTAGAGGAAGGGACAGAAAATTATCTGAATGAATGCAACACTCAGCCTGACAGACACAGCAACCCGGAGCAGATAGCTGATCAGAGATGAGAGGAGAGTCTTGTTTTACAACACTTTTTGACAATCAGTGTTCAAATGAAAGCCAGGTTTGATCATTTTGTCATCCTTGGTCCTACAACGCTGTTGCTGACAGGTTCACCCTGAAGGACAGATGAGAGGAGTTCATTTATAAGTAAAGGGAGGCCTACATGCATTTTCTTGCCATTTCAGATTAGACTAAAATAAAAAATAAAAAACAATGACAATTTAACCAGGCAAGCAAGTTAATTAAGAACAAATTCTTATTTACAATGACGGCCTACCAGGGAACAGTGGGTTAACTGCCTTGCCCCAACGAAGTTCCAACTCAAAAAGTTGTTTACCAGGGGACTAATAATGAGAGAGAATGAACAATATCAACAGCCTTTAGAAAAATCTAATGACAAGTTTAATCAAGTTTAAGCTTATTAAGAAATAAATTATCCATGCGTGCTGAGAAAATCCCCCTATGCGATGTTGAAAACAAAGTGTCCAATAACCAATCCTCCTACTGGCCGATCATAAAAGTATCAGGTTTGAAGGTAAGACCCAGATGCAGACTGGGTCAAAGTAACAATGTTTATTACGGCAACAGGGGCAGGCAAACGACAGGTCAAGGAAGGCAGGTGTCGATAATCCAGAGTAGTGGGGCAAAGGTACAGGACGGCAGGCAGGCTCAGGGTCAGGGCCAGGCAGAGTGGTCAGGCAGGCAGGTTCAGAGACAGGACAGGCAAGGGTTAAAACCAGGAGGGCGAGAAAAATAGAGTCTGGGGAAAAGCAGGAGCTGAGACAAAACGCTGGTTGACTTGACAAACAAGATGAGCTGGCAACAGACAAACAGAGAACACAGGTATAAATACACAGGGGATCATGGGGAAGATTGGCGACACCTGGAGGGGGGTGGAGACAATAAAAAAGACAAAATGCTTTAATACAAGTTGAAGTTATGAACAGTGGCTTGTTTCTCAAATATTATAGTCTACGAAAGAGTTGTCCTAAAGTTGTTATGGCTTCCAAAAATAACAAGATTGAAAATCTATAGACTTTTAGCCTATAGGCATAGGCTTTTCTCAATCACAAATGATAAGAGAATAGACAACATCCTTTTGATGCATTTGATTTATCAAGCTAGAATTTCATTTTGATGAGACACTTTTTTTACGCTTTGAAGTGAATTGTACCATCATTTCGATTGGTGATGTGGACATTTGGTTAGAACCTTATTCAGTATATACGGGTGTGTAATAATATTTCACATAGAAATATTATTATTATGTGTGTGTGTGTGTTTGCGTGTCCCACGCGTGGTGCATTGGAAGGATTTTAAATCCATTGTGAAGGCTATGAAGTTTCAATTGCAAACTATTCGGATGAAATGTGTTTGTTCTGTGCCACCTATCAGTTGTAACTGTGGACGTTACATTGGTCTATGGCTGAGCTGTTGAGCCGCGTGTCATTTTGTCCCACCTATCAGTTGTAACTGTGGACGTTACATTGGTCTGTGGCTGAGCTGTTGAGCCGCGTGTCATTTTGTGCCACCTATCAGTTGTAACTGTGGACGTTACATTGGTCTATGGCTGAGCTGTTGAGCCGCGTGTCATTTTGTCCCACCTATCAGTTGTAACTGTGGACGTTACATTGGTCTGTGGCTGAGCTGTTGAGCCGCGTGTCATTTTGTCCCACCTATCAGTTGTAACTGTGGACGTTACATTGGTCTGTGGCTGAGCTGTTGAGCCGCGTGTCATTTTGTGCCATCTATCAGTTGTAACTGTGGACGTTACATTGGTCTATGGCTGAGCTGTTGAGCCGCGTGTCATTTTGTCCCACCTATCAGTTGTAACTGTGGACGTTACATTGGTCTGTGGCTGAGCTGTTGAGCCGCGTGTCATTTTGTGCCACCTATCAGTTGTAACTGTGGACGTTACATTGGTCTATGGCTGAGCTGTTGAGCCGCGTGTCATTTTGTCCCACCTATCAGTTGTAACTGTGGACGTTACATTGGTCTGTGGCTGAGCTGTTGAGCCGCGTGTCATTTTGTCCCACCTATCAGTTGTAACTGTGGACGTTACATTGGTCTGTGGCTGAGCTGTTGAGACGCGTGTCATTTTGTTGGATGATATGAAATCTGCCGCCATCGGAGGCTATCGCTTGTGTATCTTGGCTACATTGGTATTTCCATGTTGTGATTTTGTTTTTGTCAATTTCGGTTAATATCCTATGACACTCTGGCTGTTGGAGCTATTGTATGGTGAACTTGTGTTTATTAGTTAATTTGTGGGTAAATATGGCTTTGATAAGAGCCAGTGCCTCCCCAGCCACTGACCTTACAGCACGTCACTGCACACACATACATACTTATTCAAACAAAAACATTCCACACCCTCTGCCCTGTCAAAGCTAAAGTCTGACTCAGACAAAAAAGTGACTGATACCCTCAACTGTCTGTCAAACACGCATACACATACACAGGCACACACTAACACAAACATACATACACATACACAGGCACACACTAACACAAACATACGCACACATACACAGGCACACACTAACACAAACATACACACACATACACAGGCACACACTAACACAAACATACATACACATACACAGGAACACACTAACACAAACATACACACACATACACAGGCACACACTAACACAAACATACATACACATACACAGGCACACACTAACACAAACATACATACACATACACAGGCACACACTAACACAAACATACATACACATACACAGGCACACACTAACACAAACATACGCACACAAACTCACACGCACAAATTCAAACATACATATGCACACAAGCACACACACAAGCACACACACACACACGTATATCCAGTCACTGACGCCTCTCATTCTTGTCTCTCTGGCAGCAGTGAAAGCGTGTAAAAATAACACAGCTAAAATGCCCATTGTTTTTAGTGCTCACCTCTCACTTCAAAAAGACAGATGCAAATATTGTCTGTTTGAACAATTTACTGTCAACGTAAGAGCTGAATGCCTGCGTACAATGCATAACCAATGGAATAATACTCTTTTAGCATGCTTGATAGTATCTGGCCACACCTTACCAGGCCTATCTGAAAGCCACCTTCACGCCCTCAAACTCAAACTAATGCAGGGTAACGTCTCCAAATTGTATATGGTCCAGTGTTTACTGATTGTAGTGCTAGCAACCCCAAGGTTGTGGGTTCAACTCCCACAGGGAACACATGCACACAACGTAAATAATCACTGTACTGTAAGTCTGTTTGGATAGAAGTCTCTGCTAACAGGCACACAGGTGATGTGGACTGAAATACAGGAACCAGCAGAAACACAACGAAGGAAAGCATGTCAGATCCATATCATCACAACCATCATTCAGCTGCAAGTATACATCAAGCGTGGTTCCTCTTGTTAAATCATTAGACAGGAGACTAACACACAGACACCACACACACACTCAGTGACACACAGCACAATATGGTGGTCTGAGTTTCAAGTTGTATTAGTCGTATGTACGGGATATGTGTGGTCAACATCGTCCAATGAAATGCTCACATGCAGGTTCCTTCTGGACAACGCAACAACAATAAGATATAATAGAATATAAGAATACGAACATAAAGTAAATGTCTCCATAGAATAACATTTTTAACATCAGTAGAATACAGGAAGGCACAATGTATAGTCCGATATTTACATGTGTATTGGAGAAGGGGGGATGGGAGCAGTATATAAACTGAGCAGTATAATAAGAGTCTGGTAGCAGCAGGTGTGATGTGTGTAGCTTTAATGTATATGTGTGTGTGTGCGTGCGAGTGTGTTTGTGTGTGCACGTGTGTGTATGTCTGTGTGGGTGTGTGCATGAGTGAGTGCATGTTTGCAATGGTGCGGAGAATCAGAGCAGGTGGTCAGTCCAGTTTAAGTGTTCAACAGTCTGAAGGCTTGTAGATAGAAACGGTCTCTGAGCCTGTTGGTATCAGGCCATCTGTCCAACGGTAAGGGAGTGAACAGCTCATGGCCGGGGTGTGTGGGATCCTTCTTGAAGCTGAGTGCCTTCCTCAGGCACTGTTTTGAGTAGATGTCCTAGATGGGTGGGAACCCGTTCCCGGGGATGTACTGAGCCGTCTTCACCAAAACCTGGAGGGCCTTGTGGTTGTAGGCAGAGCAATTTCCGTAAAAGGTCATGATGCAACCGGTCAGGATGCTCTCGATGGTGCAGTGGTAGTATTTGGAGAGAACTCAGCTACCTTAGGAAGTAAGGAAGCAGTTGCGCCCTCTGGACAAGAGTGGTGGTGTCGTTGGTCCATGACAAGTCCTCAGTGATGTGGACACCGAGGAACTTAACATTTGTAACTCTATCTAACTGCAGTCCCATGTGATGTGGATCTGGGCATGTTCTGTCCTATGCTTCTTGAAGTCAACTATCAAATTCTTTGTTTTGCTGACGTTGAGGGAGAGGTTGCCTGTTCACTTACCTCCTCCCTATAGGCTAACTCGTCGTTGTGTAGTCAGCAAACTTGTTGATGTCGTGCAAAGCCACGTAGTTGTGGGTAAACAAGGAGTACAACAGAGGACTGAGGACACACAGTCCTGTGTTAAGAGTCAGTGTGGAGAAGAGGTGTTGTTGCCAATCCTCACAGCCTGTGGTCTGCCCATCAGTAAATCCAGTTGCGGAGGGTGGTGTCCAGACCCAGGGCTCTCAGCTTGGTGTCGAGCTTGGAGGGAACAATAGTGTTGAAAGCTGAATGCTGAACTGTAGTAAATGAACGGCATTCTCAAATAGGTGTTTTTCTTCTCCAGATGTGTTATTGCGGTGTGAATAGCGATGGAAATGGCATCTTCTGTGGATCTGTTGGAGTGGTAAGCAAATTAGAGTGGTCCAGTGTGCCTGGCATGCTGGCCTTGATGTGGGCCATGACCTGCCTCTCAAAGCACTTCATGATGACCACGGTGAGCGTGATAGTCATTTGGCCATGTCACCTTGTTTTTCTTGGGCACTAGGACGATGGTGGTCTTCTTAAAGAAGGTGTGGAGTACAGCCTGGGACAGGGACAGGTTGAAGATGTCGAGAAGAGAAGACGCCCGCCAGGATATCTCCGTTCATCCAGGGGATTTGGTTAGGGTACATCCAGGTTGTTATTGTGGGTACAACATCATCAACACATTTCCTAATGAAACCTGTGACTAATGATGTACTGTATATTCCTCAATGTTGATGGATGAGTCCTCGGAGGTTGAATCTCTGAACATATTCCAATCAGTATTATCAAAACAATCCTGCAGCATTGAGTCTGCCTCCTCTGTCCAGCGCAAACTATTCTCTGTGTTGGTGGTTCCCTCTTGAGTTGCTGTATGTAGGTGGGGAGTAGGAACAGAGAGACATGGTCTGATTGGCCAAAGTGGGGTGGGGGATGGCTTTGTTTACAAAAACATCGGTGACGTCTACATGTTCAAGTACGCTGGAACCTGTTGTGGGGCAGGATACATGTTGGGGAAATTTTGAGGAAATGTGTTTTAGACGGGCTTAGATAAAGTCACCCACGACAATAATGACTGCTTCCGGGTGAGCAGATTGTCGCTGGCTAATGATCTTGTACAGTTCGCTGTGTTGTCTTGTGGCATATGTACACAGCTGTGATAATAATAGTGAATTCCCTCTATGTATAGCGGGGTCGGCATGTTAGCATCAGGAACTCCAGGTTGGGTGAACAGGATCTTGCGACGTTATCAACTTCGGTTGGGCACTAGGAAGAGCAGGCTGTGTAGCCTGTATTTTCAGCCAGCAGGACACTAGGAAGAGGAGGCTGTGTATCCCAAGATTTCAGCCATCAGGAAACTAGGAAGAGGAGGCCGTTTAGCCCATCTATTCAGCCATCAGGACACTAGGAAGAGGAGGCCGTGTAGCCTGTCTTTTCAGCCATCGGGATACTAGGAAGAGGAGGCTGTGTAGCCTGTCTTTTCAGCCATCAGGATACTAGGAAGAGGAGGCTGTGTAGCCCATCTATTCAGCCATCAGGACACTAGGAAGAGGAGACCGTGTAGATATTTTCAGCCATCAGGATACTAGGAAGAGGAGACTGTGTATCCCGTCTTTTCAGCCATCAGGATACTAGGAAGAGGAGACTGTGTATCCCGTCTTTTCAGCCATCAGGATACTAGGAAGAGGAGACCGTCTTTTTAGCTCGTTCTTTCCTTCCTCTTCTTCGTTGCCGGCGTTGCCTCAGGTCATCTCAGCCAGCAGCAACAGGTTAGTCCTCTGTGTGGGTAACAAAGGAGAGAATGCATTATTCCAGATCTGGGAGGCTGAGTGATAAGTGTGTAGCTTCCGATCCATGATCCAGGCCTGGTGGGTGTGTGTGTGTGTGTGTGTGTGTGTGTGTGTGTGTGTGTGTGTGTGTGTGTGTGTGTGTGTGTGTGTGTGTGTGTGTGTGTGTGTGTGTGTGTGTGTGTGTGTGAGAGAGAGAGAGCTCTAATGTTGTTGCCCCCCTTTCTCTGTGCAGTGCAGTTTGGAGATCTTTGAGTGCCGATGGATCTATTCACACAGACAAAGAAAGAAATGGAAAAAGACATGGAGAAACACACACACACACACACACACACACACACACACACACACACACACACACACACACACACACACACACACACACAGGGGTGCAAACAAACACAAACACACTCCCATTGTATTGAAAAATAGACGCTTTCTCCCTCTCTCCTACGGTTGACTGGCGTTTATGGGTGCAATACTGGACTGTTGACCTCACAACTCACTGTTGTTTACGCTGGTAGAGGATCCACATTTTAATTAGGGTCAATTGTTTGGATCCTTTCTCCTCCACATTAGACTCTGCTGTGTGATGATGTATGAGCAACAAAGTCCAGAGTCTGCTTCCAACACACTGTGAATGACGCAGCTTACCGGGACAACAACAGAACTACCCAGGTGACTCCTGAAAAGTAATAGGTCACAGGGTCTAGATGGGCGAATGGTCCTGGAGAGTTACGGCTATCTCAGGAAGGTGAGGTTAACTGAGATTAGAGAAAGTTTGGCTGAGGTTGATCACTTCTATGAAGATGAGAACTACAAATTGACATACATCAAATGTTACCCTTCATAATCTTTTCTAATCTTCACGTTAGATTCTAATTTAATCATTTTCTTATTCTTACTTTCTTATTTTCTTACATGTTTTTAGGAGCACCGGAAGACTAGAACTGTATACTGTACTACTATGAAGGGTAAGTGATATGAGAAAGAATTCTAGCTATTTGGCTCAAGGTGTGAAAATAACTGGTTGTTACTCTGCAGTTCTAGTGGCTCCCTTCAGTTACTGTAAACATTCCATACTCCCTGGTAGGCAGATGTCCCTTCAGTTACTGTAAACATCCCATACTCCCTGGCAGGCAACTGTCCTTCAGTTACTGTAAACATCCCATACTCCCTGGCAGGCAGCTGTCCCTTCAGTTACTGTAAACATTCCATACTCCCTGGCAGGCAGCTGTCCCTTCAGTTACTGTAAACATCCCATACTCCCTGGCAGGCAGCTGTCCCTTCAGTTACTGTAAACATCCCATACTCCCTGGCAGGCAGCTGTCCCTTCAGTCACTGTAAACATCCCATACTCCCTGGTAGGCAGCTGTCCCTTCAGTTACTGTAAACATTCCATACTCCCTGGCAGGCAGCTGTCCCTTCAGTTACTGTAAACATCCCATACTCCCTGGCAGGCAGCTGTCCCTTCAGTTACTGTAAACATTCCATACTCCCTTCCAGGCAGCTGTCCCTTCAGTTACTGTAAACATCCCATACTCCCTGGCAGGCAGCTGTCCTTCAGTTACTGTAAATATTCCATACTCCCTGGCAGGCAGCTGTCCCTTCAGTTACTGTAAACATTCCATACTCCCTGGCAGGCAGCTGTCCCTTCAGTTACTGTAAACATCCCATACTCCCTGGCAGGCAGCTGTCCCTTCAGTTACTGTAAACATTCCATACTCCCTGGCAGGCAGCTGTCCCTTCAGTTACTGTAAACATCCCATACTCCCTGGCAGGCAGCTGTCCCTTCAGTTACTGTAAACATTCCATACTCCCTTCCAGGCAGCTGTCCCTTCAGTTACTGTAAACATCCCATACTCCCTGGCAGGCAGCTGTCCTTCAGTTACTGTAAACATTCCATACTCCCTGGCAGGCAGCTGTCCCTTCAGTTACTGTAAACATTCCATACTCCCTGGCAGGCAGCTGTCCCTTCAGTTACTGTAAACATTCCATACTCCCTGGCAGGCAGCTGTCCTTCAGTTACTGTAAACATGCCATACTCCCTGGCAGGCAGCTGTCCCTTCAGTTACTGTAAACATTCCATACTCCCTGGCAGGCAGCTGTCCCTTCAGTTACTGTAAACATTCCATACTCCCTGGCAGGCAGCTGTCCCTTCAGTTACTGTAAACATCCCATACTCCCTGGCAGGCAGCTGTCCTTCAGTTACTGTAAATATTCCATACTCCCTGGCAGGCAGCTGTCCCTTCAGTTACTGTAAACATTCCATACTCCCTGGCAGGCAGCTGTCCCTTCAGTTACTGTAAACATTCCATACTCCCTGGCAGGCAGCTGTCCTTCAGTTACTGTAAACATTCCATACTCCCTGGCAGGCAGCAGTCCCTTCAGTTACTGTAAACATTTCATACTCCCTGGCAGGCAGCTGTCCCTTCAGTTACTGTAAACATTCCATACTCCCTGGCAGGCAGCTGTCCCTTCAGTTACTGTAAACATTCCATACTCCCTGGCAGGCAGCTGTCCCTTCAGTTACTGTAAACATCCCATACTCCCTGGCAGGCAGCTGTCCCTTCAGTTACTGTAAACATTCCATACTCCCTTCCAGGCAGCTGTCCCTTCAGTTACTGTAAACATCTCATACTCCCTGGCAGGCAGCTGTCCTTCAGTTACTGTAAACATTCCATACTCCCTGGCAGGCAGCTGTCACTTCAGTTACTGTAAACATTCCATACTCCCTGGCAGGCAGCTGTCCCTTCAGTTACTGTAAACATTCCATACTCCCTGGCAGGCAGCTGTCCCTTCAGTTACTGTAAACATTCCATACTCCCTGGCAGGCAGCTGTCCCTTCAGTTACTGTAAACATTCCATACTCCCTGGCAGGCAGCTGTCCTTCAGTTACTGTAAACATGCCATACTCCCTGGCAGGCAGCTGTCCCTTCAGTTACTGTAAACATTCCATACTCCCTGGCAGGCAGCTGTCCCTTCAGTTACTGTAAACATTCCATACTCCCTGGCAGGCAGCTGTCCTTCAGTTACTGTAAGCATGCCATACTCCCTGGCAGGCAGCTGTCCCTTCAGTTACTGTAAACATTCCATACTCCCTGGCAGGCAGCTGTCCCTTCAGTTACTGTAAACATGCCATACTCCCTGGCAGGCAGCTGTCCCTTCAGTTACTGTAAACATTCCATACTCCCTGGCAGGCAGCTGTCCTTCAGTTACTGTAAACATCCCATACTCCCTGGCAGGCAGCTGTCCCTTCAGTTACTGTAAACATGCCATACTCCCTGGCAGGCAGCTGTCCCTTCAGTTACTGTAAACATTCCATACTCCCTGGCAGGCAGCTGTCATTATCTTAAACAAACTGATGAGGATGGATTTTCATAGGTTATTTCTTTATGCACACATGTTTTTATGGATAGTGTTGTGAACTTTTAATCATTTGTATTTCATTGTTTTATTGTATGTTGTACTTGTAATTCACAGTGTTGCTGACATTTGTAAAATTACTTAAATAAAAAGTTACGAAATAATTGTTCAATGTATCGAGTGTCCTCTTTGGCAATCAAAACTGTAGGCAGCCCAAACAGGCTGTAGTGATGTGTATTATGTCACAGTGTGTTTATGTGTCTGTAAAGGTGTGATATATTCAACCTCATCCAAAGAGACCCTTTTGGTGTTTCTGCTGTACCGGTTTGTGTGTGTGTATGTGTGTGTGTGTGTGTGTGTCTTTGAGAGTGAGGCATGTTGTGTTTCTAGAACAAGGGAAGCAGCTCTGTGTTTTTGGAAGTCTTTCTTGGCTTTCCCCAAGTGCTCGCTGGCACACAGTCAAAATCATGCCCCTGGAGAGAGAAGATTAATGACAGCTTGTCACGGAAAAGGCTTTGCAGCAGCAGCCCAGAGAGAGCAGGAGAGAGGGAGGGATAGAGAGAAGGTGGGAGGGAGGAGGAGAGAAAGGTGAGTAACCGATGAATTGGAGTGTAAGGGAGTGAAAGGGTGTGTGTGTGTGTGTGTGTGTGTGTGTGTGTGAGTGCCATTGTGTCTACATGCATGGCGTCTTCTTGTTCTCCATTAACAACTAATCCACAGACCAAAAGCAAGTGTTACCTTCACTCTTGGACTGACAAGACAAGCCAAAGTCCTCATCACAACCACTGCCATGACAACACTGTGTCGTGTTCATATTTACAACACACAGCAGTTACATCTTCCCAGTGTCGTGATGGCACCTTTAAAAACACGGTTGAGAATCCTGACTGAGACATTATTGTTTCTAAAGGACTCCACTGTAGCATCTCTTCAGAACATCAGCTAGTCCTCACTTCATGGTCTATGATGGGTAGGAAGTGGTTATTGATTACCAGTAACCTGGGTAGAGGTGGAAATATCCGCCCACTTACCACTTAAAGCTGCAGTATGTAGCTTTGTTGGCGACTTGACAGAATTCACATAGAAAAGTCAGTTATAGATAGATAGAGGACTTGCTTTCTCATTGAAAGCAAGTCTGATAAGCGCTAGATCCGTTCTATGTGCACTTTTCTATGCTTCCCCTCCTTAAGTTTTTGTGTCTTTTTCCATTCAGTTTTGTACACCAGCTTCAAACAGCTGCCAATGCTATATCTTCGTTATCGGAAAGATATTTCACAGCGGTTTAGATGATACAATGATTCTTTACACTATTTTGTCACAAACTGAAATTGGTGGGAACATTTTAGAATTTTAAGCAACCAGGTAATGAAATGTTTTCTACACATTGCGCCTTTAAGCAAAGAAAAGTAAAGCGAAGCGAGCAAATTTAAGTTGTTGGGACTGCATAGGATATAGGAAGATGTGAGGAAGTGACAGAAAAAGAGAAAACATTTCATTTAAGAGAGAATGAGAGTTTAAGGACAGCAACCTCAAGAGGCAGACCAAGCTGGGTAGAGTCCAGTGAGTGCTGGTGGAAAGAGAAGTGTTAAGGAGGAGAGTGCAGTGCAGGCCTGGCGAGGTTAGTAGAGTGCAGTGCAGGCCTGGCGAGGTTAGTAGAGTGCAGTGCAGGCCTGGTGAGATTAGATTATTAGATTGCAGTGCATGCCTGGTGAGGTTAGTAGAGCGCAGTGCATGCCTGGTGAGGTTAGTAGGGCGCAGTGCAGGCCTGGTGAGGTTAGTAGAGCGCAGTGCATGCCTGGTGAGGTTAGTAGAGCGCAGTGCAGGCCTGGTGAGGTTAGTAGAGCGCAGTGCAGGCCTGGTGAGGTTAGTAGAGCGCAGTGCAGGCCTGGTGAGGTTAGTTGAGCGCAGTGCATGCCTGGTGAGGTTAGTAGAGCGCAGTGCAGGCCTGGTGAGGTTAGTAGAGCGCAGTGCAGGCCTGGTGAGGTTAGTAGAGCGCAGTGCAGGCCTGATGAGGTTAGTAGAGTGCAGTGCATGCCTGGTGAGGTTAGTAGAGCGCAGTGCAGGCCTGGTGAGGTTAGTAGAGCGCAGTGCATGCCTGGTGAGGTTAGTAGAGCGCAGTGCAGGCCTGGTGAGGTTAGTAGAGCGCAGTGCAGGCCTGGTGAGGTTAGTAGAGCGCAGTGCAGGCCTGATGAGGTTAGTAGAGCGCAGTGCATGCCTGGTGAGGTTAGTAGAGCACAGTGCAGGCCTGGTGAGGTTAGTAGAGCGCAGTGCAGGCCTGGTGAGGTTAGTTGACCCCAGTCCTGATCCAGATCCCTATCCAAGGGTAGGCCATGGTGAAGTCACTCCCCCAGCTTCCCCCGCATTCCCTCTCACTCCCAACCACACAGGAAATGACCTCTCCCCTTCTGTATTCTTAACCAATGTATGTCTTTGAAACATCAGAACAAAATGTCATTTAGCTGTGTTTGTCTAGCTGCACCATATCTGATCCAGATGATGGAAGTGTAGCTCTGTTTCTCTGTGCTGTTTCACTCATATAGGAGATTCTTCTCCTAATATGTAATGGGAAAATGCTCCATTTCAGAGCCAATCATGACCACAAGAATGAAGGGAAAGCTTTATTCTGAAAACCATTTTCAGTCTTTTAGCAGATAACATTGTACAATATCAAGCTCTAACCATAAGGGTTGTATTTGTAATATGTCAAAACCACTTTATTATTATTCACAGAATAAACTCATTACTGCCATCATTATACTGTAGTTTGGGAAAGTGACATAACTGCAGACGGGAAAACTAGCTTAGATTTCAGCATTTCATTAATATAATATATGCCATTTAGCTTTTGTCCAAATATACAGTACTTAGGCTGTGTCCGAAATTGACATACTATATACTGCATACTATTTAAAACAAACTGTTTAGTACTAATGTATGCAGCAAGAAACAAATATGAACACACAAGGCTCACCTCTACTGAGAACGCCTCATCTTATGGACAGTTGCATTGTTTCTCACCTTGGTTCATTTTGCAACAGCCGGTCCCCTTCTCTGATTGTCTGACACACTGGTATGAAGAAATGATTCTCTTCTTCAATAGCATGCAGTGAATTCGTACTAGATGAAACATTCTAAATGTCACATATCCAATCAGCCTACTATTTAGAATGCAAGTATGGGTATTCAGACATGGCCTTACAGTATTCTGAGTACATACATGTGTGACCCCAGCAGGAATGAATGATGTTGTCGTTGCTATTGCTGAGCAGCACAGGACCAGAGACTATAAAGATATCATACATTATCCAAGACCAAGCACTGTCATGAGGCATCACACTATGTCTACTAACACTTTGGTTATCACTGACTATCTCTGGTTGTATTGGGTTATCCTAGGTTATCTTACTTCCTTATGACAGAGATTCACAGACAGGCATAACAATGGCAAGCTGAGAGTCAGTTGTGCCACACCCAACACACTTACTAAACCGTATGACATCTCCTTCCATAAACACCTTAGAAAGAAAAGCCCAC
Organism: Oncorhynchus kisutch; assembly: GCF_002021735.2. Classification (NCBI taxonomy): domain Eukaryota; kingdom Metazoa; phylum Chordata; class Actinopteri; order Salmoniformes; family Salmonidae; genus Oncorhynchus; species Oncorhynchus kisutch. The sequence goes on along the minus strand of NW_022262864.1, from coordinate 11,045 downwards.
TGTATACACAACCAGCCATCCAGTGGAACCTACGTTTCCTCACTATATGCCATCCACAGGGTATAAAGCACCTGTCTATTGCACTGTAGACCTGACCAGGGAAGGGAAGGAGACTGGGAGGAAGCAGGGAGGGATGGATGGAGGGGGGTGCTATTTCTGGCACACTCCTGTAGCTATGAAAGGAGGGGAATGTGAGGAGGTGTAGAGGGGGATTAAAGTTAATAAATATTATTCTACGATGGAGCGGCTTTGAATCAGCCTGGAGGACCTTGTTATAACCATGTGGCCAGGGTGAGATCATTCAACTTTCTCCTTCTCTCTTTCTCCCTCTCCATCTCATCTCCCTACCTCTCATATCTGTCTCTCTTTCTCCCTACATCTTTCTCTTCTGTCCCTCTCCCTCTCTCCCTCTCTCATGTTCTTATTTCTCTCTCTCCCTCTCTCATGTTCTTATTTCACTCTCTCCCTCTCTCATGTTCTTATTTCTCTCTCTCTCTCCCTCTCTCACTCTTCCCTCTCTCATGTTCTTATTTCTCTCTCTCCCTCTCTCATGTTCTTATTTCTCTCTCTCTCTCCCTCTCTCACTCTTTCCCTCTCTCATGTTCTTATTTCTCTCTCTCCCTCTCTCATGTTCTTATTTCTCTCACTCTCTCTCTCCCTCTCTCACTCTTTCCCTCTCTCATGTTCTTATTTCTCTCTCTCCCTCTCTCATGTTCTTATTTGTCTCTCTCTCTCTCTCCCTCTCTCACTCTTTCCCTCTCTCATGTTCTTATTTCTCTCTCTCTCTCTCCCTCTCTCACTCTTTCCCTCTCTCATGTTCTTATTTCTCTCTCTCTCTCCCTCTCTCTCTCTCTCTCCCTCTCTCTCTCTCTCTCTCTCTCCTCTCTCTCTCTCCCTCTCTCTCTCTCCCTCTCTCTCTCTCCCTCTCTCATGTTCTTATTTCTCTCTCTCTCTCTCTCTCTCTCTCTCTCTCTCTCTCTCTCTCTCTCTCTCTCTCTCTCTCTCTCTCTCCCTCTCTCATGTTCTTATTCCACTCCAGAAGGTC
>NW_022262864.1:0-5000 GCF_002021735.2 Oncorhynchus kisutch | reverse complement strand
ACATCAACTACTGACAACCACAAAGCATCGTACCCATCGCTCCACAAAAGCCATCCCCTTATCTAGTACAGCCCATCCCCTTATCTAGTACAGCCCATCTCCTTATCTAGTACAGCCCATCCCCTTATCTAGTACAACCCATCCCCTTATATAGTTATCAGATGTTGTCAAACACACGGCCATTCTCTTCCTCAATAACATGCAGTGAATTCGTACAAGATGAAAAGCTTAAATGCGTTCAACATCCTGGCATTTAAAGCACGCTACATTTTGGAAACGTCACATACTTTAGAACATTCTATTTCTGCATACCCAATCAGAGTTGTATTTAGCACACCAGTACAGGTATCGGGACAGGCCCAGAGAGAACTCCACAGTCCAGTACTACACAGGCTCTCTCTCCCAGCTGCTGAAAATTCCTGTCCAGTGACTAGTTTGTGTTTGAAGTTGTATTGATTCGCACAAAAGAAGAAAGAAAGAACAAATGTACAGGTGAGGTTGCAAACCCAAGAGGGCTTTATATTAAACAATATGTATACAATACAGGCAATGAATAAAACTAAGAATACTAATTGCAGTAGAACATGATAGATTCAGCGTGCCTTTTTTGTGTGTGTGTGTATGTGAGTGTGTGTGTGTGTGTGTGTGTGTGTGTGTGTGTGCGTGCGTATGTGTGTGTTGTGTGTGTGTGAGGGTGTAAGTGTTATGCTAATAGTCATAGCAACGTGCCTGTTTCAACACCCCCTAGTGAGTCAATCTAAGTAACATCAAAATCCATCAGTTTAAACTAGAGATATCTGTTATTTTTTGCGTGGGCTGCGTCTCAATCTACCACATCCGCCTATGTCGCCATTCCACAGTGCTGTTTGCCAACCTGGTCTCAGAGCATTTCGTATTATTCTGTATATAAATCCGCAACACTCCATTTAGTATGATATGTTACCTTTTGTATGGTATGTATTAATTTGTGGATGTCCATCCTCCATTTCGTATGATATGTTACGAATTACAATTATTATTCAATGTTCCAAATTTACAAAACGTACAATATGTTACAAATTCTAGCTAGGTGGCTAGGTGGCTAACGTTAGCTAGCTGGCTAACATTAGCTAGGCTAGGAGTTAGGGTTAGGGTGAAGGTTAGGGTTAAGTTTAGAAGTTAGGTTAAAATGTTAAGGTTAGGGAAGGGAAGGGTTATCTAAAATGCTTCAGGTTAGTGTTAGGGGAAGTGTTAGCTAACATGCTAAGTAGTTGTAAATTAGCTCAAAAGTAGTATGTAGTTGAAAAGTTACTACTTAGCTAGAATGCTGAAGCTGTCCGTGTGAAATTCAAACTCGACCTTTGGGTTGCGTTATTTGCCCACACACACCCTGACCATTTAGTTTGTACTTTATGTAACCATACCAAACGTAACATATCATACGTTAACTATATTACATCAATTCTATGAGGCCAGGCTAGTTTGTCAGACAGGAGACGTCCCCGAAAATTGGTCTTCTCACTATGTTAGGTCTTCTTTTCCATTTATGTATGTATTATTCAATGGGTTTCTATAGTATTCAATGTGTTTTTTATTCAGTGTTTCTAGTAAAGGCCAAATTCTAAATCAAATAGCTGAATGATCCATGGTATGACCTTCTTAAAACAATTCCATGTGTCATCTTAGAACCCCTCTGGGGAAGAGAGACACATCACTACTGTAGTTAGCAGAGAAGAACCTAGTCCTCCAGTTCCCTTGTACGGCATCCATGTTAGGAGTTAGGAATGATTCAGCAGTGGGATGGGTCGTTGACCTCAATTCCTGTTGGATTAACAGGAATTGGTTTCTGTTTAACATTAAATTATATAGTTGACAAAGGCACATATTGACTATTTACTAGCTTCCACATACAGAACAGCTATAAAGCCCCATATAAACAGAGTACTGTGAACACTGTGGTTTACCAATATTTCTCTACAGTACAGTGGTGATAACCATTGTTTTTAAAGAGCAGATTATGGCCCATTGTCAGGTCACTCCAGCTATACTGGGACGCCCTGGTGGCATGCATTACGTGCCTCTGGCTCTGAACCCCATTTCAAAGACATCATTGTGTATTTGTTGTGAGGTGTGTGTTATGTCTGCGTGTGCATGTGTGTGTGTATGCGAGTGTATGTGTGTGTGTATGTGGTATGCCTGTGTGCATGTGTGTGTGCAGCAGGAGACGTTAACTGTTTGAAGTATTAGTCACAGTGGTGCAGCCTAAAGGTTAAAAGGTCATTCTAGCACTGGCATCTGTTTTATACCTAACACAGTGAGTCATTCTGTGTGTGTGTGTGTGTGTGTGTGTGCCTTCGTGCGTGCGTGTGTGTGTGTGTGTGTGTGTGTGTGTGTGTGTGTGTGTGTGTGTCTTGGTGTGTGTGCAGTTGTTAGGTCAATGGGTGAGTCTCTAGCAGGGTTGGGTAGGTTACTTTCTAAATGTAATCGTTAGTTGCTAATTACCTGTCCAAAATTGTAATCAGTAATGTAACTTTTGGATTACCCAAACTCAGTAACGTAGTCTTATTACATTCAGTTACTTTTAGATTACTTTCCCCTTAGGAGGCATTAGAGGAGACAGAAATGTATGTTACCAATTGAACATATATTGCTAAATCAATGTTAACATTTAGTTGGATGTTCAATGTTACTTTATGGGTTGGTTATGTAGGCTTCTTCGAACTAACCCATTACTTTCTATTACATATAATAATATGATTAAATTATATCTTACATTAAAAACCAGTCTATCAGAATTCCAGCCATTCCAATAAATGTTATACCCCTTGATCTTCAACAATAGGACCTGTAAATACGGAAGTATAGATTAGCCAAATTGTTTTGCCCAAACATACCCCACAACTAAGGACTTATTAGCCAGCCCTACTCTGTTGTTTATGATTTTTTGTCATGGAGGACTGATGGAGCTCATTGATTCAAGTTGAAAAATATAATTCTGCGCTCATGTAGTGACATGCTTTAAGAAATACTGAACAGTGCTATTTACATGTGAAATATGAATGCTGCATTTCTACAGGCCTATTGTTACCCTTTTAGTTGGTGACACTTTGATATCTTGATAATATGCAGCTGTTTAAAGGTCAAATCCACAGATAAAACAATAACGAAATCGTTACACACCTCTGTTTTGGTTAAAACTGAGGGATGGGCCTGGAGAAATTGAACCACTGTCAGATTAATAGACATAACTATGGATGCAAGGACATATCATCCATGATATCAAAATGATTGTTCTAGTCATCATTGTTTTATTTACAATGTTTACAAGCATTGGAGAAATATAAACTTATATTTAAAAGCTATATTTAAAAGCTCATGAGGCATTTCAAAGTTATATTCTTCAAGAATCAATGGGTATATAAATAATATATATATAAGTAAAAAAATGGATGTAGCAACTACAGATTGCCCCTAAGTCTATCAAAAGTTTATGAGTTTGAGCACGTGAACATTAGGTCTATGGATTCATTTTATGGATCATTTTTTTTTTATCTGCATGATTGATGAGCAATAAACGCCCCACTTTAATTCCATAGGCTGGCATCCACACTATGCAGTTGTAGCAAGAGAGCATTTTTTCACTGGCTGTCCACTGTTTTCAAAAACAATAATTGATAGGCAGCTTAAACTTCTTAAATTCAACCATATTGGGTTCAAATACACATTTAGATTTGTGAACAGCCATCCTCAACAACCACAGTCCGTAAGGCGCAAATAGAATAGCTAAATGAGAGAGCAGCAGTATGATTCACATCAATGTGTTATGTAGATATCAATAATAAGTGATATCCGTATCGCCGTAAACTACACCATTGTTGTCATCCTTACCTCCAAGTATTTATTCAAATTGGATAATCTTTGGATGCCGACAGCAGTCGTGCCATTGGAAGACATAGCTTGGACTGTAGGCTACAAAAGCCTATTCCTGCTCTTTTCTCACAATCATCAAACACATTGGTGATTCATCATAGTGGTCTCTGACTTGTGGTGTGACTTGCTCAGGTGGAACTACTTAATAACATGTGCCTTTTCAATGCTGATTTGAATGTCATTGAGAAAACAGTGTACAATTTTTTCCTCTCCGCAATCATCCTGTCCGAATTTAAAGGTAAACCTTGAAAATAATCATCTAGATATTCAAAAGCATCTGTACAAAAGTATCTGATTACAATTTGTTTTGCTTGGTAACGTAACGGATTACAGTTACCGTTTCTTGTAATCCTTACAGGTAACAGATGACATGTAATCCGCTAATCCCCAACCCTGGTCTCTAGTGAAAGGCGGTCTGTTCTCTAAAGGTATGCCATCACTTCTCCTTCTGTCAAGGATATGACCGGGAAGCCATTGACTTGGCATATAATGATTATTAAGGCGGCTGACAGACTGACTGGACAAATAGTGTAGATGTACACAAAAGCATGACTCCATATAAATAAGGTACACAAGCATCTACTTTAATACCAGAGCGTAAGGAAGTAGTCCCAACACACACACATCACTACACCACACAGGAGAATGGAGACTCTGGCACAGGGACACAACACACTGACGTGTCTTTACTATCATTCAACTGAAGACATAGTTTTTATCAAAGAATCTCTGTAATTAGTATTACGCGATTAACTGATAATCATGTAAATGTAATTAACTAGGAAGTCAGGCACCAAGGAAACATTTTCAGATTACAAGTTATCATTTCCTAAAATAACATTTCAGATATTTATCTGATCAATTAGTCTTCGAATTAATGAATTATTTACTTTACCTCACGTTAGTCTCATTCCAAACATCGTAAATTGTTGATTATCTGCACGAACCCAGTCTTCGCTATGAGTCATCCAACAAATACATGGTGTTAGACAAAAGGGGACGTGGGGGTCGACTAAGAAGTCACTACAGAGTGATAATATAACAATTAAAATGCTAATCTTCACATGAACGCTCACTCATTCGGGAACAAT